>NC_034181.2:6902885-7025385 GCF_002021735.2 Oncorhynchus kisutch
GATGGAGGGAGGAATGTTAGGAGGGAGGAACGGAGGGAGGGAGGAATGGAGGGAGGAATGGAGGGAGGGAGGAATGGTGGGAGGGAGGAATGGATGGAGGGAGGAATGGATGGAGGAAGGGAGGAATGGAGGGAGGGAGGAATGGATGGAGGGAGGGAGGAATGAAGGGAGGAATGGAGGGAGGGAGGAATGGCGGGAGGGAGGAATGGAGGGAGGGAGGAATGGCAGGACGGAGGAATGGATGGAGGGAGGAATGGAGGGAGGGAGGGAGGAATGGAGGGAGGGAGGAATGGATGGAGGGAGGAATGGAGGGTTGAAGGAATGGAGGGAGGGAGGAATGGCGGGAGGGAGGGAGGAATGGAGGGAGGGAGGGAGGGATGAATGGAGGGAGGGAGGAATGGAGGGAGGGAGGAATGGATGGAGGGAGGGATGGAGGGAGGAATGGCAGGAGGAGGAACGGAGGGAGGGAGGAATGGAGGGAGGAATGGAGGGAGGGAGGAATGGTGGGAGGGAGGAATGGATGGAGGGAGGAATGGATGGAGGAAGGGAGGAATGGAGGGAGGGAGGAATGGATGGAGGGAGGGAGGAATGGAGGGAGGGAGGAATGGCAGGAGGGAGGAATGGAGGGAGGGAGGAATGGCGGGAGGGAGGAATGGATGGAGGGAGGGAGGAATGGAGGGAGGGAGGAATGGATGGAGGGTGGGAGGAATGGAGGGAGGGAGGAATGGATGGAGGGAGGAATGGAGGGTGGGAGGAATGGAGGGAGGGAGGAATGGCGGGAGGGAGGGAGGAATGGAGGGAGGGAGAGAGGAATGGAGGGAGGGAGGAATGGAGGGAGGGAGGAATGGATGGAGGGAGGAGGAATGGAGAGAGGAATGGCGGGAGGGAGGAATGGAGGGAGAGTGGTAGGAATGGAGGGAGAGTGGGAGGAAGAGAGGGTGGAATGGAGGGAGGGAGGGAGAGAGGGTGGAATGGAGGGAGGGAGAGAGGGTGGAATAGAGGGAGGAGAGAGGGAGGAATGGAGGGAGGAATGGAGGGAGGGAGTGAGGGAGGGAGGAATGGAGGGAGGGAGGGAGTGAGGAATGGAGGGAGGGAGCGAGGAATGGAGGGAGGGAGTGAGGAATGGAGGGAGGGAGTGAGTAATGGAGGGAGAGAGGGATCAATGGAGGGAGAGTACAATACCCTGCACAGAATATATAGCGGGAGACAGCTTTTACAAGACACTTCCGTAAACAGTTGTGGTGGTAGAGAGACTGAGGATGCTACCCAAAACGGCACCCTATTCCCCATAGGGCTCTGGTCAAAAGAAGTGCATTACAAAGGGAATAGAGCGCCATTTATGACGCATCCTGAGGGGACATTATTCATGTCTGTTAATGGCTGGTGGAAGCACAATAAACAACTCTTAACCAGTCTGATGAATTCCCCTCTATATCCTCTCCTTAGTGAATGACTCTTTACTGGTGAATTCCCCTCTATATCCTCTCCTTAGTGAACAACTCTTTACTGATGAATTCCCCTCTATATCCTCTCCTTAGTGAACGACTCTTTACTGGTGAATTCCCCTCTATATCCTCTCCTTAGTGAACGACTCTTTACTGGTGAATTCCCCTCTATATCCTCTCCTTAGTGAACGACTCTTTACTGATGAATTCCCCTCTATATCCTCTCCTTAGTGAACGACTCATTACTGGTGAATTCCCCTCTATATCCTCTCCTTAGTGAACGACTCTTTACTGGTGAATTCCCCTCTATATCCTCTCCTTAGTGAACAACTCTTTACTGATGAATTCCCCTCTATATCCTCTCCTTAGTGAACGACTCTTTACTGGTGAATTCCCCTCTATATCCTCTCCTTAGTGAACGACTCTTTACTGGTGAATTCCCCTCTATATCCTCTCCTTAGTGAACGACTCTTTACTGGTGAATTCCCCTCTATATCCTCTCCTTAGTGAACGACTCTTTACTGGTGAATTCCCCTCTATATCCTCTCCTTAGTGAACGACTCTTTACTGGTGAATTCCCCTCTATATCCTCTCCTTAGTGAACGACTCTTTACTGGTGAATTCCCCTCTATATCCTCTCCTTAGTGAACGACTCTTTACTGGTGAATTCCCCTCTATAGCCTCTCCTTAGTGAACGACTCTTTACTCACAGTTTCTATCTGTGATGTTTCGACTGCTGGGTAGTTTGTACTGCTGCTGGGTAGTTAATACCAGGATCATGATTATTAGGATTGCTAATGCATCTAATATTCTTTCAGGGGCTATCAACGCAACCGTTTTACTTGTGTTGTAAATATAGTTTACACTTGGTGGCCAGTTTATTAGATACACCTGTTCACAAAAAAATGGTTCGCTCCTAAAGACAGTGAGTCATGTGGGCGTGGCTTGCTTATATAAAGCAAACAGACAGGCATCGAAGGATTCACTTACTGTTCGACTGAACATTAGAATGGGCAAAACGAGTGCCCTAAGAAAGTTTGAGGTGGTATGATCGTCAGTGCCAGGCGCGCCAGTTCCAGTATCTCAGAAATGGCCGGCCTCCTGGGCTTTTCACGCAGGATAGTGTCTAGAGATTCCAGAGGTGCAAAAAGCAAACAAAGACATCCCAGACAGCAGCAGTACTGTGGGTGAAAACAGCTCTTTGATGGGACACTTCGAAACGGAGAATGGCAAGAATTGCACAAGCTAACAGGCGGGCCACGAACAGACAAATAATGGCGCAGTACAGCAGTGTAGAATAGCATCACAGAACGCAAAACCTCGTCGGGTCTTGTCACGGATTAGCTATTGCAGCAGACGACCACTCCTATCAGCTAAAAACAAGAAGAAACGTCTCCAATGTGTATGCAACACCAACACTGGACACTAGAGGACTGGAAAAACATCGCCTCGTCCGACAAATCAAAAATGTGTTGATAGGAATTTGAGTACTTCAGATCTTCTGTAAGAGGATTCTCCAAATAAAGCATTCGGTCGATGTCAAATGAAGTCAACGATGGCAGCGTGGCTCTTGGCTCTCACTACATAACATAATTACCATCTTGGACTGAGCTTCAGCATTGAAATCAGACCAACATCCTTCTGCTGCTGCCTGACACTTGGTTAATCTCATATCAGGAGATGCTTATTGTGTTGTTCCATGGCTCTGCCACCTCTTCTCTCCACCAATCTTCTAAGTAAATATTGACAGAACCATGAGACAAAATGGCCGACCTCAGAGCCGTGAGCAGGAAGAGCTTCAGTTCATTTTCCCCTGGAAGGAGAGGGCCTCTCTGAGGGTTCTGAATAGATGATTTAAACAAGTGTTCAGAGTCGGGTGCCTTGACTTAATTATTAACTGTGTATTTCATAATGTTAGTGACAATATGTTAACGTGTTTTTGTGTCTTCCTTCCCCCCGCCGCCAACAGATGGGTCCCTTTTACTTCATTTTCCACATCAAGTATGCTTATTTCTTTGTGCCAAAAGCCACCTGCCGTTCCCTGGTCTCTGGTCTAATTATTTATGTTGGTAACACACAGCGGGACGCGCTATCAGTTGGATGGTGTCTTAATAAAGGAAGGAACATCAACATATTGACATCATGTTCAAGGGGAAAATGAATCATCGCAGAAGGAAGGAAGCATTGGAGGAGAGGGAGGTGGAGCAGTGTTGCAGATAGGCTCCGTGCCAACACCTCTGAAATGGATCTCTTTTGTCTTCATGTGCACTGAGTTCTCTCTCTCCCTCCTGCACTAGGGTATTCAGAGGCATGTGATGATAATTGGTTAATAGCCAATTAAAAAAGTCAAATTAGAGAGAATACATCAACATTGAAAAAGCAGACCAGAACCAGAGAAGGACAGAACCAGATGATTCTCCGACCACAACCAGAGAAGGACAGAACCAGATGATTCTCCGACCAGAACCAGAGAAGGACAGAACCGGATGATTCTCTGACCAGAACCAGAGATGGAAAAATACAAAAAGTCCCTACTGATGCTCCTGGTTGGAAATATCTACTGACTTTGCTTTGGTACACATTACATCAGAACTCTTGTCTTTTTCTTCAGATCAGAACCAAGGTGGGGAGGGAGAACAAAATGTCACGAATAAAAGTACAAATTAAGTTGATTATTCATGTGTTTTCAAAGCACAGTGTCCCGGGGATAGGGGATAGGTCAGTTAGAATCAGAATGGCCCAGTGTTCTACAATGTAGAACATACTCAATACTCTAATCCCTGTGGGTTTAAAACATGAATACAGTGTAATTACTGATTCACATATAATTATAACCCCCTTTTCTTTTACTAATGTGACTGAAAATGGGTTTAAAAAAATATGCCATTTATGATGTGTGTTCTATAATAATTACAGCCGTCAGTGTTAGGAAGATAAGCGTTTTCCATCCTTTCTAGACCAAATATTCTAATACAAAAACCAGAGGATTAAGGCGTTGAGTGCAGTAAGCCAACGCAGCTAGGAAGCCCAGCCATGCACTACCCATATGAGAGCAGATTGAAAGAAAAGCCTTTATCTACCCATTTAAGAACATATATGGGCTCTGGTGCCCAAACCACAGGAGAGACTGAATTGCAGCGAGAGAAAGCCAAAGCCATTGTAGGCCTCAGCCAGACAATGCACTGAACATAAACCTATAATAGCCTTAAGGATTAAGAATATGCTGGCTGACTTTAATTACATATTGCTTGTGAGGGGTTTACCTTCCTGGGACGACCGAGAGGCTGAGAGCTCATTGCTGCTTCTGCTACTGCACTTATACAGGAAAGACTGGGGACAGACGGCACAGAAAAATTAACAGAAGGATTTACTTTTTAAATCTCAACTAGTGAAAGTTAGTTGTGTTTTATTTAATGGTTTGGGCCTTAGCCAGATTCGCTGAATAAATGTGTCTTTATGCCCTTGTACTGTATGTGTCAGACCTACTGGTAGATATCTAACTTTTTAAAAGGACGTTAATATGACTTAACTCTTGTAATGATTTATTGACTTGCTTGCTTTTGAGGTTAAGTGTTTATCGATGCTAATGATGCTAATGCTATGCTAATGATAGATAAACTGGGGTGTGGAATGATAATGCTAACTGTGGGATGCTACTGCTAACTGTGGAATGCTACCTGTGGGAGGATAATGCTAACTGTTGGGCGCTAACTGTGGTATACTAACTGTGGAATCACCCTCAGTGTGTAAATGAGGTGATTGGGAATTCCCTGCTATGCAATTGATCAGGGATTAGCCTCCCACTAGCCAAGAGGAGATCATTGGTAAGCCTCCTACCAGCCCAGAGGGTCATTGATCAGCCTCTCACTAGCCAAGAGGCAGTGATCAGCCTCCCACCAGCCCAGAGGGTCAATGATCAGCCTCTCACTAGCCAAGAGGCAGTGTTCAGCCTCCCACCAGCCCAGAGGGTCAGCGATCAGCCTCTCACTAGCCAAGAGGCAGTGATCAGCCTCCCACCAGCCCAGAGTGTCAGTGATCAGCCTCCCACCATCCAAGAGGCAGTGATCAGTCTCATACCAGCCCAGAGGGTCAGTGATCAGCCTCTCACTAGCCAAGAGGCAGTGATCAGCCTCCCACCAGCCCAGAGGGTCAGAGATCAGCCTCTCACTAGCCCAGAGGGTCAGTGATTAGCCTCTCACTAGCCCAGAGGGTCAGTGATCAGCCTCCCACCAGCCCAGAGGGTCAGTGATTAGCCTCTCACTAGCCAAGAGGCAGTGATCAGCCTCCCACCAGCCCAGAGGGTCAGTGATCAGCCTCCTACCAGCCCAGAGGGTCAGTGATCAGCCTCTCACTAGCCAAGATGCAGTGATCAGCCTCCCACCAGCCCAGAGGGTCAGTGATCAACCTCCTACCAGCCCAGAGCGTCAGTGATCAGCCTCTCACTAGCCAAGAGGCAGTGATCAGCCTCCTACCAGCCATGAGGGTCAGTGATCAGCCTCTCACTAGCCAACAGGCAGTGATCAGCCTCCCACCAGCCAAGAGGCAGTGATCAGCCTCCCACCAGCCCAGAGGGTCAGTGATCAGCCTCCTACCAGCCATGAGGGTCAGTGATCAGCCTCTCACTAGCCAAGATGCAGTGATCAGCCTCCCACCAGCCAAGAGGCAGTGATCAGCCTCCCACCAGCCCAGAGGGTCAGTGATCAGCCTCCTACCAGCCCAGAGGGTCAGTGATCAGCCTCTCACTAGCCAAGAGTCAGTGATCAGCCTCCCACCAGCCCAGAGGGTCTGAGATCAGCCCCCCACCAGCCCAGAGGGTCGGTGATCAGCCTCCCACTAGCCAAGAGGCAGTGATCAGCCTCCCACCAGCCCAGAGGGTCAGTGATCAGCCTCCTACCAGCCATGAGGGTCAGTGATCAGCCTCTCACTAGCCAAGATGCAGTGATCAGCCTCCCACCAGCCAAGAGGCAGTGATCAGCCTCCCACCAGCCCAGAGGGTCAGTGATCAGCCTCCTACCAGCCCAGAGGGTCAGTGATCAGCCTCTCACTAGCCAAGAGGCAGTGATCAGCCTCCCACCTGCCCAGAGGGTCAGTGATCAGCCTCCTACCAGCCATGAGGGTCAGTGATCAGCCTCTCACTAGCCAAGAGGCAGTGATCAGCCTGCCACCAGCCAAGAGGCAGTAATCAGCCTCCCACCAGCCCAGAGGGTCAGTGATCAGCCTCCCACCAGCCAAGAGGCAGTGATCAGCCTCCTACCAGCCAAGAGGGTCAGTGATCAGCCTCCTACCAGCCATGAGGGTCAGTGATCAGCCTCTCACTAGCCAAGAAGAGTTATCAGCCTCCCACCAGCCAAGAGGGTCGGTGATCAGCCTCCCACTAGCCAAGAGGCAGTGATCAGCCTCCCACCAGCCAGAGGATCAGTGATCAGCCTCCCACTAGCCAAGAGGCAGTGATCAGCGTCCCACCAGCCCAGAGGGTCAGTGATCAGCCTCCTACGAGCCCAGAGGGTCAGTGATCAGCCTCTCACGAGCCAAGAGGCAGTGATCAGCCTCCCACCAGCCCAGAGGGTCAGTGATCAGCCTCCTACCAGCCATGAGGGTCAGTGATCAGCCTCTCACTAGCCAAGAGGCAGTGATCAGCCTCCCACCAGCCAAGAGGCGGTGATCAGCCTCCCACCAGCCCAGAGGGTCAGTGATCAGCCTCCCACCACTCAAGATGAAGTGATCAGCCTCCCACCAGCCAAGAGGGTCAGTGATCAGCCTCCCACCAGCCATGAGGGTCAGTGATCAGCCTCTCACTAGCTAAGAGGCAGTGAATAGCCTCCCACCAGCCAAGATAGTCGGTGATCAGCCTCCCACTAGCCGAGAGGCAGTGATCAGCCTCCCACCAGCCAGAGGGTCAGTGATCAGCCTCTCACTAGCCAAGAGGCAGTGATCAGCCTCCCACCAGCCCAGAGGGTCAGTGATCAGCCTCCTACCAGCCCAGAGGGTCAGTGATCAGCCTCTCACTAGCCAAGAGTCAGTGATCAGCCTCCCACCAGCCCAGAGGGTCGGTGATCAGCCCCCCACCAGCCCAGAGGGTTGGTGATCAGCCTCCTACTAGCCAAGAGGCAGTGATCAGCCTCCCACCAGCCAAGAGGCAGTGATCAGCCTCCCACCAGCCCAGAGGGTCAGTGATCAGCCTCCTACTAGCCCAGAGGGTCAGTGATCAGCCTCTCACTAGCCAAGAGGCAGTGATCAGCCTCCCACCAGCCCAGAGGGTCAGTGATCAGCCTCCCACCAGCCAGAGGGTCAGTGATCAGCCTCTCACTAGCCAAGAGGCAGTGATCAGCCTCCCACCAGCCCAGAGGGTCAGTGATCAGCCTCCTACCAGCCCAGAGGGTCAGTGATCAGCCTCTCACTAGCCAAGGGTCAGTGATCAGCCTCCCACCAGCCCAGAGGGTCGGTGATCAGCCCCCCACCAGCCCAGAGGGTTGGTGATCAGCCTCCCACCAGCCAAGAGGCAGTGATCAGCCTCCTACTAGCCAAGAGGGTCAGTGATCAGCCTCCTACCAGCCATGAGGGTCAGTGATCAGCCTCTCACTAGCCAAGAAGAGTGATCAGCCTCCCACCAGCCAAGAGGGTCGGTGATCAGCCTCCCACTAGCCGAGAGGCAGTGATCAGCCTCCCACCAGCCAGAGGGTCAGTGATCAGCCTCCCACCAGCCCAGAGGGTCAGTGATCAGCCTCCTACCAGCCCAGAGGGTCAGTGATCAGCCTCTCACTAGCCAAGAGTCAGTGATCAGCCTCCCACCAGCCCAGAGGGTCGGTGATCAGCCCCCCACCAGCCCAGAGGGTTGGTGATCAGCCTCCTACTAGCCAAGAGGCAGTGATCAGCCTCCCACCAGCCAATAGGCAGTGATCAGCCTCCCACCAGCCCAGAGGGTCAGTGATCAGCCTCCCACCAGCCAAGAGGCAGTGATCAGCCTCCTACCAGCCAAGAGGGTCAGTGATCAGCCTCCTACCAGCCATGAGGGTCAGTGATCAGCCTCTCACTAGCCAAGAAGAGTGATCAGCCTCCCACCAGCCAAGAGGGTCGGTGATCAGCCTCCCACTAGCCAAGAGGCAGTGATCAGCCTCCCACCAGCCAGAGGGTCAGTGATCAGCCTCCCACTAGCCAAGAGGCAGTGATCAGCGTCCCACCAGCCCAGAGGGTCAGTGATCAGCCTCCTACGAGCCCAGAGGGTCAGTGATCAGCCTCTCACGAGCCAAGAGGCAGTGATCAGCCTCCCACCAGCCCAGAGGGTCAGTGATCAGCCTCCTACCAGCCATGAGGGTCAGTGATCAGCCTCTCACTAGCCAAGAGGCAGTGATCAGCCTCCCACCAGCCAAGAGGCGGTGATCAGCCTCCCACCAGCCCAGAGGGTCAGTGATCAGCCTCCCACCACTCAAGAGGAAGTGATCAGCCTCCCACCAGCCAAGAGGGTCAGTGATCAGCCTCCCACCAGCCATGAGGGTCAGTGATCAGCCTCTCACTAGCCAAGAGGCAGTGATCAGCCTCCCACCAGCCAAGATAGTCGGTGATCAGCCTCCCACTAGCCGAGAGGCAGTGATCAGCCTCCCACCAGCCAGAGGGTCAGTGATCAGCCTCTCACTAGCCAAGAGGCAGTGATCAGCCTCCCACCAGCCCAGAGGGTCAGTGATCAGCCTCCTACCAGCCCAGAGGGTCAGTGATCAGCCTCTCACTAGCCAAGAGTCAGTGATCAGCCTCCCACCAGCCCAGAGGGTCGGTGATCAGCCCCCCACCAGCCCAGAGGGTTGGTGATCAGCCTCCTACTAGCCAAGAGGCAGTGATCAGCCTCCCACCAGCCCAGAGGGTCAGGGATCAGCCTCCTACCAGCCATGAGGGTCAGTGATCAGCCTCTCACTAGCCAAGATGCAGTGATCAGCCTCCCACTAGCCAAGAGGCAGTGATCAGCCTCCCACCAGCCCAGAGGGTCAGTGATCAGCCTCCTACTAGCCCAGAGGGTCAGTGATCACCCTCTCACTAGCCAAGAGGCAGTGATCAGCCTCCCACCAGCCCAGAGGGTCAGTGATCAGCCTCCTACCAGCCCAGAGGGTCAGTGATCAGCCTCTCACTAGCCAAGAGGCAGTGATCAGCCTCCCACCAGCCAAGAGGCAGTGATCAGCCTCCCACCAGCCCAGAGGGTCAGTGATCAGCCTCCCACCAGCCAAGAGGCAGTGATCAGCCTCTCACCAGCCAAGAGGGTCAGTGATCAGCCTCCTACCAGCCATGAGGGTCAGTGATCAGCCTCTCACTAGCCAGGAAGAGTGATCAGCCTCCCACCAGCCAAGAGGGTCGGTGATCAGCCTCCCACTAGCCAAGAGGCAGTGATCAGCCTCCCACCAGCCAGAGGGTCAGTGATCAGCCTCCCACTAGCCAAGAGGCAGTGATCAGCGTCCCACCAGCCCAGAGGGTCAGTAATCAGCCTCCTACGAGCCCAGAGGGTCAGTGATCAGCCTCTCACGAGCCAAGAGGCAGTGATCAGCCTCCCACCAGCCCAGAGGGTCAGTGATCAGCCTCCTACCAGCCATGAGGGTCAGTGATCAGCCTCTCACTAGCCAAGAGGCAGTGATCAGCCTCCCACCAGCCAAGAGGGTCAGTGATCAGCCTCCTACCAGCCCAGAGGGTCAGTGATCAGCCTCTCACTAGCCAAGATGCAGTGATCAGCCTCCCACCTGCCAAGAGGGAGTGATCAGCCTCCCACCAGCCCAGAGGGTCAGTGATCAGCCTCCCACCACTCAAGAGGAAGTGATCAGCCTCCCACCAGCCAAGAGGGTCAGTGATCAGCCTCCCACCAGCCATGAGGGTCAGTGATCAGCCTCTCACTAGCCAAGAGGCAGTGATCAGCCTCCCACCAGCCAAGAGGGTCGGTGATCAGCCTCCCACTAGCCGAGAGGCAGTGATCAGCCTCCCACCAGCCAGAGGGTCAGTGATCAACCTCTCACTAGCCAAGAGGCAGTGATCAGCCTCCCACCAGCCCAGAGGGTCGGTGATCAGCCCCCCACCAGCCCAGAGGGTTGGTGATCAGCCTCCTACTAGCCAAGAGGCAGTGATCAGCCTCCCACCAGCCCAGAGGGTCAGTGAACAGCCTCCTACCAGCCATGAGGGTCAGTGATCAGCCTCTCACTAGCCAAGATGCAGTGATCAGCCTCCCACTAGCCAAGAGGCAGTGATCAGCCTCCCACCAGCCCAGAGGGTCAGTGATCAGCCTCCTACTAGCCCAGATGGTCAGTGATCAGCCTCTCACTAGCCAAGAGGCAGTGATCAGCCTCCCACCAGCCAAGAGGCAGTGATCAGCCTCCCACCAGCCCAGAGGGTCAGTGATCAGCCTCCCACCAGCCAAGAGGCAGTGATCAGCCTCCCACCAGCCAAGAGGGTCAGTGATCAGCCTACTACCAGCCATGAGGGTCAGTGATCAGCCTCTCACTAGCCAAGAAGAGTGATCAGCCTCCCACCAGCCAAGAGGGTCGGTGATCAGCCTCCCACTAGCCAAGAGGCAGTGATTAGCCTCCCACCAGCCAGAGGGTCAGTGATCAGCCTCCCACCAGCCAAGAGGGTCAGTGATCAGCCTCCTACCAGCCATGAGGGTCAGTGATCAGCCTCTCACTAGCCAAGAGGCAGTGTTCAGACTCCCACTAGCCAAGAGGCAGTGATCAGCGTCCCACCAGCCCAGAGGGTCAGTGATCAGCCTCCTACCAGCCCAGAGGGTCAGGGATCAGCCTCTCACTAGCCAAGAGTCAGTGATCAGCCTCCCACCAGCCCAGAGGGTCGGTGATCAGCCCCCCACCAGCCCAGAGGGTTGGTGATCAGCCTCCTACTAGCCAAGAGGCAGTGATCAGCCTCCCACCAGCCCAGAGGGTCAGTGATCAGCCTCCTAACAGCCATGAGGGTCAGTGATCAGCCTCTCACTAGCCAAGATGCAGTGATCAGCCTCCCACTAGCCTAGAGGCAGTGATCAGCCTCCCACCAGCCCAGAGTGTCAGTGATCAGCCTCCTACTAGCCCAGAGGGTCAGTGATCGGCCTCCTACCAGCCAAGAGGCAGTGACCAGCCTCCCACCAGACAAGAGGGTCAGTGATCAGCCTACTACCAGCCATGAGGGTCAGTGATCAGCCTCTCACTAGCCAAGAAGAGTGATCAGCCTCCCACCAGCCAAGAGGGTCGGTGATCAGCCTCCCACTAGCCAAGAGGCAGTGATTAGCCTCCCACCAGCCAGAGGGTCAGTGATCAGCCTCCTACGAGCCCAGAGGGTCAGTGATCAGCCTCTCACGAGCCAAGAGGCAGTGATCAGCCTCCCACCAGCCCAGAGGGTCAGTGATCAGCCTCCTACCAGCCATGAGGGTCAGTGATCAGCCTCTCACTAGCCAAGAGGCAGTGATCAGCCTCCCACCAGCCAAGAGGCGGAGATCAGCCTCCCACCAGCCCAGAGGGTCAGTGATCAGCCTCCCACCACTCAAGAGGAAGTGATCAGCCTCCCACCAGCCAAGAGGGTCAGTGATCAGCCTCCCACCAGCCATGAGGGTCAGTGATCAGCCTCTCACTAGCCAAGAGGCAGTGATCAGCCTCCCACCAGCCAAGATAGTCGGTGATCAGCCTCCCACTAGCCAAGAGGCAGTGATCAGCCTCCCACCAGCCAGAGGGTCAGTGATCAGCCTCTCACTAGCCAAGAGGCAGTGATCAGCCTCCCACCAGCCCAGAGGGTCAGTGATCAGCCTCCTACCAGCCCAGAGGGTCAGTGATCAGCCTCTCACTAGCCAAGAGTCACTGATCAGCCTCCCACCAGCCCAGAGGGTAGGTGATCAGCCCCCCACCAGCCCAGAGGGTTGGTGATCAGCCTCCTACTAGCCAAGAGGCAGTGATCAGCCTCCCACAAGCCCAGAGGGTCAGTGATCAGCCTCCTACCAGCCATGAGGGTCAGTGATCAGCCTCTCACGAGCCAAGAGGCAGTGATCAGCCTCCCACCAGCCCAGAGGGTCAGTGATCAGCCTCCTACCAGCCATGAGGGTCAGTGATCAGCCTCTCACTAGCCAAGAGGCAGTGATCAGCCTCCCACCAGCCAAGAGGCGGAGATCAGCCTCCCACCAGCCCAGAGGGTCAGTGATCAGCCTCCCACCACTCAAGAGGAAGTGATCAGCCTCCCACCAGCCAAGAGGGTCAGTGATCAGCCTCCCACCAGCCATGAGGGTCAGTGATCAGCCTCTCACTAGCCAAGAGGCAGTGATCAGCCTCCCACCAGCCAAGATAGTCGGTGATCAGCCTCCCACTAGCCAAGAGGCAGTGATCAGCCTCCCACCAGCCAGAGGGTCAGTGATCAGCCTCTCACTAGCCAAGAGGCAGTGATCAGCCTCCCACCAGCCCAGAGGGTCAGTGATCAGCCTCCTACCAGCCCAGAGGGTCAGTGATCAGCCTCTCACTAGCCAAGAGTCACTGATCAGCCTCCCACCAGCCCAGAGGGTAGGTGATCAGCCCCCCACCAGCCCAGAGGGTTGGTGATCAGCCTCCTACTAGCCAAGAGGCAGTGATCAGCCTCCCACAAGCCCAGAGGGTCAGTGATCAGCCTCCTACCAGCCATGAGGGTCAGTGATCAGCCTCTCACTAGCCAAGATGCAGTGATCAGCCTCCCACTAGCCAAGAGGCAGTGATCAGCCTCCCACCAGCCCAGAGGGTCAGTGATCAGCCTCCTACCAGCCCAGAGGGTCAGTGATCAGCCTCTCACTAGCCAAGAGGCAGTGATCAGCCTCCCACCTGCCCAGAGGGTCAGTGATCAGCCTCCCACTAGCCAAGAGGCAGTGATCAGCATCCCACCAGCCCAGAGGTTCAGTGATCAGCCTCCTACGAGCCCAGAGGGTCAGTGATCAGCCTCTCACGAGCCAAGAGGCAGTGATCAGCCTCCCACCAGCCCAGAGGGTCAGTGATCAGCCTCCTACCAGCCATGAGGGTCAGTGATCAGCCTCTCACTAGCCAAGAGGCATTGATCAGCCTCCCACCAGCCAAGAGGCGGTGATCAGCCTCCCACCAGCCCAGAGGGTCAGTGATCAGCCTCCCACCAGCCAAGAGGAAGTGATCAGCCTCCCACCAGCCAAGAGGGTCAGTGATCAGCCTCCCACCAGCCATGAGGGTCAGTGATCAGCCTCCCAACAGCCAAGAGGGTCGTTGATCAGCCTCCCACTAGCCGAGAGGAAGTGATCAGCCTCCCACCAGCCAGAGGGTCAGTGATCAACCTCTCACTAGCCAAGAGGCAGTGATCAGCCTCCCACCAGCCCAGAGGGTCGGTGATCAGCCCACCACCAGCCCAGAGGGTTGGTGATCAGCCTCCTACTAGCCAAGAGGCAGTGATCAGCCTCCCACCAGCCCAGAGGGTCAGTGATCAGCCTCCTACCAGCCATGAGGGTCAGTGATCAGCCTCTCACTAGCCAAGATGCAGTGATCAGCCTCCCACTAGCCAAGAGGCAGTGATCAGCCTCCCACCAGCCCAGAGGGTCAGTGATCAGCCTCCTACTAGCCCAGAGGGTCAGTGATCAGCCTCTCACTAGCCAAGAGGCAGTGATCAGCCTCCCACCAGCCAAGAGGGTCAGTGATCAGCCTCCTACCAGCCATGAGGGTCAGTGATCAGCCTCTCACTAGCCAAGAGGCAGTGATCAGCCTCCCACCAGCCAAGAGGCAGTGATCAGCCTCCCACCAGCCCAGAGGGTCAGTGATCAGCCTCCCACCAGCCAAGAGGCAGTGATCAGCCTCCCACCAGCCAAGAGGGTCAGTGATCAGCCTACTACCAGCCATGAGGGTCAGTGATCAGCCTCTCACTAGCCAAGAAGAGTGATCAGCCTCCCACCAGCCAAGAGGGTCGGTGATCAGCCTCCCACTAGCCAAGAGGCAGTGATTAGCCTCCCACCAGCCAGAGGGTCATTGATCAGCCTCTCACTAGCCAAGAGTAAGTGATCAGCCTCCCACCAGCCCAGAGGGTCAGTGATCAGCCTCTCACTAGCCAAGAGTCAGTGATCAGCCTCCCACCAGCCCAGCGGGTCGGTGATCAGCCCCCCACCAGACCAGAGGGTCGGTGATCAGCCTCCCACTAGCCAAGAGGCAGTGATCAGCCTCCCACCAGCCAAGAGGCCGTGATCAGCCTCCCACCAGCCCAGAAGGTCAGTGATCAGCCTCCCATCAGCCTAGAGGGTCGGTGATCAGCCCCCCACCAGCCCAGAGGGTCGGTGATCAGCCTCCCACTAGCCAAGAGTCAGTGATCAGCCCCCACCAGCCCAGAGGGTCGGTGATCAGCCCCCCACCAGCCCAGAGGGTCGGTGATCAGCCTCCCACTAGCCAAGAGGCAGTGATCAGCCTCCCACGAGCCAAGAGGCAGTGATCAGCCTCCCACCAGCCAATAGGCCGTGATCAGCCTCCCACCAGCCCAGAAGGTCAGTGATCAGCCTCCCATCAGCCTAGAGGAGATCAGTGATTAGCCTCCCACCAGCCCAGAGGGTCAGTGATCAGCCTCCCACCAGCCAAGAGGCAGTGATCAGCCTCCCACCAGCCCAGAGGGTCAGTGATCAGCCTCCCACCAGCCAAGAGGGTCAGTGATCAGCCCCCCACCAGCCCAGAGGGTTGGTGATCAGCCTCCTACTAGCCAAGAGGCAGTGATCAGCCTCCCACCAGCCCAGAGGGTCAGTGATCAGCCTCCTACCAGCCATGAGGGTCAGTGATCAGCCTCCCACCAGCCCAGAGTGTCAGTGATCAGCCTCCTACTAGCCCAGAGGGTCAGTGATCAGCCTCTCACTAGCCAAGAGGCAGCGATCAGCCTCCTACCAGCCCAGAGGGTCAGTGATCAGCCTCTCACTAGCCAAGAGGCAGTGATCAGCCTCCCACCTGCCCAGAGGGTCAGTGATCAGCCTCCTACCAGCCATGAGGGTCAGTGATCAGCCTCTCACTAGCCAAGAGGCAGTGATCAGCCTCCCACCAGCCAAGAGGCAGTGATCAGCCTCCCACAAGCCCAGAGGGTCAGTGATCAGCCTCCTACCAGCCATGAGGGTCAGTGATCAGCCTCTCACTAGCCAAGAAGAGTGATCAGCCTCCCACCAGCCAAGAGGGTCGGTGATCAGCCTCCCACTAGCCAAGAGGCAGTGATTAGCCTCCCACCAGCCAGAGGGTCATTGATCAGCCTCTCACTAGCCAAGAGTAAGTGATCAGCCTCCCACCAGCCCAGAGGGTCAGTGATCAGCCTCTCACTAGCCAAGAGTCAGTGATCAGCCTCCCACCAGCCCAGCGGGTCGGTGATCAGCCCCCCACCAGACCAGAGGGTCGGTGATCAGCCTCCCACTAGCCAAGAGGCAGTGATCAGCCTCCCACCAGCCAAGAGGCCGTGATCAGCCTCCCACCAGCCCAGAAGGTCAGTGATCAGCCTCCCATCAGCCTAGAGGGTCGGTGATCAGCCCCCCACCAGCCCAGAGGGTCGGTGATCAGCCTCCCACTAGCCAAGAGTCAGTGATCAGCCCCCACCAGCCCAGAGGGTCGGTGATCAGCCCCCCACCAGCCCAGAGGGTCGGTGATCAGCCTCCCACTAGCCAAGAGGCAGTGATCAGCCTCCCACGAGCCAAGAGGCAGTGATCAGCCTCCCACCAGCCAATAGGCCGTGATCAGCCTCCCACCAGCCCAGAAGGTCAGTGATCAGCCTCCCATCAGCCTAGAGGAGATCAGTGATTAGCCTCCCACCAGCCCAGAGGGTCAGTGATCAGCCTCCCACCAGCCAAGAGGCAGTGATCAGCCTCCCACCAGCCCAGAGGGTCAGTGATCAGCCTCCCACCAGCCAAGAGGGTCAGTGATCAGCCCCCCACCAGCCCAGAGGGTTGGTGATCAGCCTCCTACTAGCCAAGAGGCAGTGATCAGCCTCCCACCAGCCCAGAGGGTCAGTGATCAGCCTCCTACCAGCCTTGAGGGTCAGTGATCAGCCTCCCACCAGCCCAGAGTGTCAGTGATCAGCCTCCTACTAGCCCAGAGGGTCAGTGATCAGCCTCTCACTAGCCAAGAGGCAGCGATCAGCCTCCTACCAGCCCAGAGGGTCAGTGATCAGCCTCTCACTAGCCAAGAGGCAGTGATCAGCCTCCCACCTGCCCAGAGGGTCAGTGATCAGCCTCCTACCAGCCATGAGGGTCAGTGATCAGCCTCTCACTAGCCAAGAGGCAGTGATCAGCCTCCCACCAGCCAAGAGGCAGTGATCAGCCTCCCACCAGCCCAGAGGGTCAGTGATCAGCCTCCCACCAGCCAAGAGGCAGTGATCAGCCTCCCACCAGCCAAGAGGGTCAGTGATCAGCCTCCCACCAGCCATGAGGGTCAGTGATCAGCCTCTCACTAGCCAAGAGACAGTGATCAGCCTCCCACCAGCCAAGAGGGTCGGTGATCAGCCTCCCACTAGCCGAGAGGCAGTGATCAGCCTCCCACCAGCCAGAGGGTCAGTGATCAGCCTCTCACTAGCCAAGAGGCAGTGATCAGCCTCCCACCAGCCAGAGGGTCAGTGATCAGCCTCTCACTAGCCAAGAGGCAGTGATCAGCCTCCCACCAGCCCAGAGGGTCAGTGATCAGCCTCCTACCAGCCATGAGGGTCAGTGATCAGCCTCTCACTAGCCAAGATGCAGTGATCAGCCTCCCACCAGCCAAGAGGCAGTGATCAGCCTCCCACCAGCCCAGAGGGTCAGTGATCAGCATCCTACCAGCCCAGAGGGTCAGTGATCAGCCTCTCACTAGCCAAGAGTCAGTGATCAGCCTCCCACCAGCCCAGAGGGTCTGAGATCAGCCCCCCACCAGCCCAGAGGGTCGGTGATCAGCCTCCCACTAGCCAAGAGGCAGTGATCAGCCTCCCACCAGCCCAGAGGGTCAGTGATCAGCCTCCTACCAGCAATGCGGGTCAGTGATCAGCCTCTCCCTAGCCAAGATGCAGTGATCAGCCTAACACCAGCCAAGAGGCAGTGATCAGCCTAACACCAGCCAAGAGGCAGTGATCAGCCTCCCACCAGCCCAGAGGGTCAGTGATCAACCTCCTACCAGCCCAGAGGGTCAGTGATCAGTCAATCACTAGCCAAGAGGCAGTGATCAGCCTCCCACCTGCCCAGAGGGTCAGTGATCAGCCTCCTACCAGCCATGAGGGTCAGTGATCAGCCTCTCACTAGCCAAGAGGCAGTGATCAGCCTCCCACCAGCCAAGAGGCAGTGATCAGCCTCCCACCAGCCCAGAGGGTCAGTGATCAGCTTCCCACCAGCCAAGAGGCAGTGATCAGCCTCCTACCAGCCATGAGGGTCAGCCTCTCACGAGCCAAGAGGCAGTGATCCGCCTCCTACCAGCCAAGAGGGTCAGTGATCAGCCTCCTACCAGCCATGAGGGTCAGTGATCAGCCTCTCACTAGCCAAGAGGCAGTGATCAGCCTCCCACCAGCCAAGAGGCGGTGATCAGCCTCCCACCAGCCCAGAGGGTCAGTGATCAGCCTCCCACCTGCCAAGAGGAAGTGATCAGCCTCCCACCAGCCAAGAGGGTCAGTGATCAGCCTCCCACCAGCCAAGAGGGTCAGTGATCAGCCCCCCACCAGCCCAGAGGGTTGGTGATCAGCCTCCTACTAGCCAAGAGGCAGTGATCAGCCTCCCACCAGCCCAGAGGGTCAGTGATCAGCCTCCTACCAGCCATGAGGGTCAGTGATCAGCCTCCCACCAGCCCAGAGGGTCAGTGATCAGCCTCCTACTAGCCCAGAGGGTCAGTGATCAGCCTCTCACTAGCCAAGAGGCAGCGATCAGCCTCCTACCAGCCCAGAGGGTCAGTGATCAGCCTCTCACTAGCCAAGAGGCAGTGATCAGCCTCCCACCTGCCCAGAGGGTCAGTGATCAGCCTCCTACCAGCCATGAGGGTCAGTGATCAGCCTCTCACTAGCCAAGAGGCAGTGATCAGCCTCCCACCAGCCAAGAGGCAGTGATCAGCCTCCCACCAGCCCAGAGGGTCAGTGATCAGCCTCCCACCAGCCAAGAGGCAGTGATCAGCCTCCCACCAGCCAAGAGGGTCAGTGATCAGCCTCCCACCAGCCATGAGGGTCAGTGATCAGCCTCTCACTAGCCAAGAGACAGTGATCAGCCTCCCACCAGCCAAGAGGGTCGGTGATCAGCCTCCCACTAGCCGAGAGGCAGTGATCAGCCTCCCACCAGCCCAGAGGGTCAGTGATCAGCCTCCTACCAGCCATGAGGGTCAGTGATCAGCCTCTCACTAGCCAAGATGCAGTGATCAGCATCCTACCAGCCCAGAGGGTCAGTGATCAGCCTCTCACTAGCCAAGAGTCAGTGATCAGCCTCCCACCAGCCCAGAGGGTCTGAGATCAGCCCCCCACCAGCCCAGAGGGTCGGTGATCAGCCTCCCACTAGCCAAGAGGCAGTGATCAGCCTCCCACCAGCCCAGAGGGTCAGTGATCAGCCTCCTACCAGCAATGCGGGTCAGTGATCAGCCTCTCCCTAGCCGAGATGCAGTGATCAGCCTCCCACCAGCCAAGAGGCAGTGATCAGCCTCCCACCAGCCCAGAGGGTCAGTGATCAACCTCCTACCAGCCCAGAGGGTCAGTGATCAGTCAATCACTAGCCAAGAGGCAGTGATCAGCCTCCCACCTGCCCAGAGGGTCAGTGATCAGCCTCCTACCAGCCATGAGGGTCAGTGATCAGCCTCTCACTAGCCAAGAGGCAGTGATCAGCCTCCCACCAGCCAAGAGGCAGTGATCAGCCTCCCACCAGCCCAGAGGGTCAGTGATCAGCTTCCCACCAGCCAAGAGGCAGTGATCAGCCTCCTACCAGCCATGAGGGTCAGCCTCTCACGAGCCAAGAGGCAGTGATCAGCCTCCTACCAGCCAAGAGGGTCAGTGATCAGCCTCCTACCAGCCATGAGGGTCAGTGATCAGCCTCTCACTAGCCAAGAGGCAGTGATCAGCCTCCCACCAGCCAAGAGGCGGTGATCAGCCTCCCACCAGCCCAGAGGGTCAGTGATCAGCCTCCCACCTGCCAAGAGGAAGTGATCAGCCTCCCACCAGCCAAGAGGGTCAGTGATCAGCCTCCCACCAGCCATGAGGGTCAGTGATCAGCCTCTCACTAGCCAAGAGGCAGTGATCAGCCTCCCACCAGCCAAGAGGGTCGGTGATCAGCCTCCCACTAGCCGAGAGGCAGTGATCAGCCTCCCACCAGCCAGAGGGTCAGTGATCAGCCTCTCACTAGCCAAGAGGCAGTGATCTGCCTCCCACCAGCCCAGAGGGTCAGTGATCAGCCCCCCACCAGCCCAGAGGGTTGGTGATCAGCCTCCCACTAGCCAAGAGACAGTGATCAGCCTCCCACCAGCCCAGAGGGTCAGTGATCAGCCTCCTACCAGCCAAGAGGGTCAGTGATCAGCCTACTACCAGCTATGAGGGTCAGTGATCAGCCTCTCACTAGCCAAGAAGAGTGATCAGCCTCCCACCAGCCAAGAGGGTCGGTGATCAGCCTCCCACTAGCCAAGAGGCAGTGATTAGCCTCCCACCAGCCAGAGGGTCAGTGATCAGCCTCTCACTAGCCAAGAGGAAGTGATCAGCCTCCCACCAGCCCAGAGGGCCAGTGATCAGCCTCTCACTAGCCAAGAGTCAGTGATCAGCCTCCCACCAGCCCAGCGGGTCGGTGATCAGCCCCCCACCAGACCAGAGGGTCGGTGATCAGCCTCCCACTAGCCAAGAGGCAGTGATCAGCCTCCCACCAGCCAAGAGGCCGTGATCAGCCTCCCACCAGCCCAGAAGGTCAGTGATCAGCCTCCCATCAGCCTAGAGGGTCGGTGATCAGCCCCCCACCAGCCCAGAGGGTCGGTGATCAGCCTCCCACTAGCCAAGAGGCAGTGATCAGCCTCCCACGAGCCAAGAGGCAGTGATCAGCCTCCCACCAGCCAATAGGCCGTGATCAGCCTCCCACCAGCCCAGAAGGTCAGTGATCAGCCTCCCATCAGCCTAGAGGAGATCAGTGATTAGCCTCCCACCAGCCCAGAGGGTCAGTGATCAGCCTCCCACCAGCCAAGAGGCAGTGATCAGCCTCCCACCAGCCCAGAGGGTCAGTGATCAGCCTCCCACCAGCCAAGAGGGTCAGTGATCAGCCTCCTACTAGCCCAGAGGGTCAGTGATCAGCCTCTCACTAGCCAAGAGGCAGTGATCAGCCTCCTACCAGCCCAGAGGGTCAGTGATCAGCCTCTCACTAGCCAAGAGGCAGTGATCAGCCTCCCACCTGCCCAGAGGGTCAGTGATCAGCCTCCTACCAGCCATGAGGGTCAGTGATCAGCCTCTCACTAGCCAAGAGGCAGTGATCAGCCTCCCACCAGCCAAGAGGCAGTGATCAGCCTCCCACCAGCCCAGAGGGTCAGTGATCAGCCTCCCACCAGCCAAGAGGCAGTGATCAGCCTCCCACCAGCCAAGAGGGTCAGTGATCAGCCTCCCACCAGCCATGAGGGTCAGTGATCAGCCTCTCACTAGCCAAGAGGCAGTGATCAGCCTCCCACCAGCCAAGAGGGTCGGTGATCAGCCTCCCACTAGCCGAGAGGCAGTGATCAGCCTCCCACCAGCCAGAGGGTCAGTGATCAGCCTCTCACTAGCCAAGAGGCAGTGATCAGCCTCCCACCAGCCAGAGGGTCAGTGATCAGCCTCTCACTAGCCAAGAGGCAGTGATCAGCCTCCCACCAGCCCAGAGGGTCAGTGATCAGCCTCCTACCAGCCATGAGGGTCAGTGATCAGCCTCTCACTAGCCAAGATGCAGTGATCAGCCTCCCACCAGCCAAGAGGCAGTGATCAGCCCCCCACCAGCCCAGAGGGTTGGTGATCAGCCTCCCACTAGCCAAGAGACAGTGATCAGCCTCCCACCAGCCCAGAGGGTCAGTGATCAGCCTCCCACAGGCCAGAGGGTCAGTGATCAGCCTCTCACTAGCCAAGAGGCAGTGATCAGCCTCCCACCAGCCCAGAGGGTCAGTGATCAGCCTCTCACTAGCCAAGAGTCAGTGATCAGCCCCCCACCAGACCAGAGGGTCGGTGATCAGCCTCCCACCAGCCCAGAGGGTCAGTGATCAGCCTCTCACTAGCCAAGAGTCAGTGATCAGCCTCCCACCAGCCCAGCGGGTCGGTGATCAGCCCCCCACCAGACCAGAGGGTCGGTGATCAGCCTCCCACTCCCCAAGAGTCAGTGACCAGCCTCCTACCAGCCCAGAGGGTCAGTGATCAGCCTCTCACTAGCCAAGAGTCAGTGATCAGCCCCCCACCAGACCAGAGGGTCGGTGATCAGCCTCCCACCAGCCCAGAGGGTCAGTGATCAGCCTCTCACTAGCCAAGAGGGTCAGTGATCAGCCCCCCACCAGCCCAGAGGGTTGGTGATCAGCCTCCTACTAGCCAAGAGGCAGTGATCAGCCTCCCACCAGCCCAGAGGGTCAGTGATCAGCCTCCTACCAGCCATGAGGGTCAGTGATCAGCCTCCCACTAGCCAAGAGGCAGTGATCAGCCTCCCACCAGCCAAGAGGCCGTGATCAGCCTCCTAGCAGCCCAGAGGGTCAGTGATCAGTCTCTCACTAGCCAAGAGTCAGTGATCAGCCTCCCACCAGCCCAGAGGGTCAGTGATCAGCCTCTCACTAGCAAAGATTCAGTAATCAGCCTCCCACCAGCCAAGAGGTAGTGATCAGCCTCCCACCAGCCCAGAGGGTCAGTGATCAGCCTCCTACCAGCCCAGAGGGTCAGTGATCAGCCTCCCACCAGCCAAGAGGCAGTGATCAGCCTCCCACCAGCCCAGAGGGTCAGTGATCAGCCTCCCACCAGCCCAGAGGGTCAGTGATCAGCCTCCTACCAGCCCAGAGGGTCGGTGATCAGCCTCCCACTAGCCAAGAGGCAGTGATAAGCCTCCCACCAGCCAAGAGGGTCGGTGATCAGCCTCCCACTAGCCGAGAGGCAGTGATCAGCCTCCCACCAGCCAGAGGGTCAGTGATCAGCCTCTCACTAGCCAAGAGGCAGTGATCAGCATCCCACCAGCCCAGAGGGTCAGTGATCAGCCTCCTATCAGCCCAGAGGGTCAGTGATCAGCCTCCCACCAGCCCAGAGGTTCGGAGATCAGCCCCCCACCAGCCCAGAGGGTCGGTGATCAGCCTCCCACTAGACAAGAGGCAGTGATCAGCCTCCCAACAGCCCAGCGGGTCATTGATCAGCCTCCTACCAGCCATGAGGGTCAGTGATCAGCCTCTCACTAGCCAAGATGCAGTGGTCAGCCTCCCACCAGCCAAGAGGCAGTGATCAGCCTCCCACCAGCCCAGAGGGTCAGTGATCAGCCTCCTACCAGCCCAGAGGGTCAGTGATCAGCCTCTCACTAGCCAAGAGGCAGTGATCAGCCTCCCACCAGCCCAGAGGGTCAGTGATCAGCCTCCTACCAGCCATGAGGGTCAGTGATCAGCCTCTCACTAGCCAAGAGGCAGTGATCAGCCTCCCACCAGCCAAGAGGCAGTGATCAGCCTCCCACCAGCCCAGAGGGTCAGTGATCAGCCTCCCACCAGCCAAGAGGCAGTGATCAGCCTCCTACCAGCCAAGAGGCAGTGATCAGCCTCCCACCAGCCAGAGGGTCAGTGATCAGCCTCACACTAGCCAAGAGGCAGTGATCAGCATCCCACCAGCCCAGAGGGTCAGTGATCAGCCTCCTACCAGCCCAGAGGGTCAGTGATCAGCCTCTCACTAGCCAAGAGGCAGTGATCAGCCTCCCACCAGCCAAGAGGCGGTGATCAGCCTCCCACCAGCCTAGAGGGTCAGTGATCAGCCTCCTACCAGCCATGTGGGTCAGTGATCAGCATCTCACTAGCCAAGAGGCAGTGATCAGCCTCCCACCAGCCCAGAGGGTCAGTGATCAGCCTCTCACTAGCCAAGAGTCAGTGATCAGCCTCCCACCAGCCCTGCGGGTCGGTGATCAGCCCCCCACCAGACCAGAGGGTCGGTGATCAGCCTCCCACTACCCAAGAGTCAGTGACCAGCCTCCCACCAGCCCAGAGGGTCGGTGATCAGCCTCTCACTAGCCAAGATGCAGTGATCAGCCTCCCACCAGCCAAGAGGCAGTGATCAGCCTCCCACCAGCCCAGAGGGTCAGTGATCAGCCTCCCACCAGCCAGAGGGTCAGTGATCAGCCTCTCACTAGCCAAGAGGCAGTGATCAGCCTCCCACCAGCCCAGAGGGTCAGTGATCAGCCTCTCACTAGCCAAGAGTCAGTGATCAGCCCCCCACCAGACCAGAGGGTCGGTGATCAGCCTCCCACCAGCCCAGAGGGTCAGTGATCAGCCTCTCACTAGCCAAGAGTCAGTGATCAGCCTCCCACCAGCCCAGCGGGTCGGTGATCAGCCCCCCACCAGACCAGAGGGTCGGTGATCAGCCTCCCACTCCCCAAGAGTCAGTGACCAGCCTCCCACCAGCCCAGAGGGTCGGTGATCAGCCCCCCACCAGCCCAGAGGGTCGGTGATCAGCCTCCCACTAGCCAAGAGGCAGTGAACAGCCTCCCACCAGCCAAGAGGCCGTGATCAGCCTCCCACCAGCCCAGAAGGTCAGTGTTCAGCCTCCCATCAGCCTAGAGGGTCGGTGATCAGCCCCCCACCAGCCCAGAGGGTCGGTGATCAGCCTCCCACTAGCCAAGAGTCAGTGATCAGCCCCCCACCAGCCCAGAGGGTCGGTGATCAGCCCCCCACCAGCCCAGAGGGTCGGTGTTCAGCCTCCCACTAGCCAAGAGGCAGTGATCAGCCTCCCACGAGCCAAGAGGCAGTGATCAGCCTCCCACCAGCCCAGAGGGTCAGTGATCAGCCTCCTACCAGCCATGAGGGTCAGTGATCAGCCTCTCACTAGCCCAGAGGGTCGGTGACCAGCCACCCACTAGCCAAGAGTCAGTGATCAGCCTCCCACCAGCCCAGAGGGTCGGTGACCAGCCTCCCACTAGCCAAGAGGCAGTGATCAGCCTCCCACCAGCCCAGAGGGTCAGTGATCAGCCTCCCACCAGCCCAGAGGGTCAGTGATCAGCCTCCTACCAGCCCAGAGAGTCAGTGATCAGCCCCCCACCAGCCAGAGGGTCAGTGATCAGCCTCTCACTAGCCAAGAGTCAGTGATCAGCCTCCCACCAGCCCAGCGGGTCGGTGATCAGCCCCCCACCAGACCAGAGGGTCGGTGATCAGCCTCCCACTACCCAAGAGTCAGTGACCAGCCTCCCACCAGCCCAGAGGGTCGGTGATCAGCCTCTCACTAGCCAAGATGCAGTGATCAGCCTCCCACCAGCCAAGCGGCAGTGATCAGCCTCCCACCAGCCCAGAGGGTCAGTGATCAGCCTCCCACCAGCCAGAGGGTCAGTGATCAGCCTCTCACTAGCCAAGAGGCAGTGATCAGCCTCCCACCAGCCCAGAGGGTCAGTGATCAGCCTCTCACTAGCCAAGAGTCAGTGATCAGCCTCCCACCAGCCCAGAGGGTCGGTGATCAGCCCCCCACCAGACCAGAGGGTCGGTGATCAGCCTCCCACCAGCCCAGAGGGTCAGTGATCAGCCTCTCACTAGCCAAGAGTCAGTGATCAGCCTCCAACCAGCCCAGCGGGTCGGTGATCAGCCCCCCACCAGACCAGAGGGTCGGTGATCAGCCCCCCACCAGCCCAGAGGGTCGGTGATCAGCCTCCCACTAGCCAAGAGGCAGTGATCAGCCTCCCACCAGCCAAGAGGCCATGATCAGCCTCCCACCAGCCCAGAGGGTCAGTGATCAGCCCCCCACCAGCCAAGAGGCAGTGATCAGCCTCCCACCAGCCAAGAGGCAGTGATCAGCCTCCCACCAGCCCAGAGGGTCAGTGATCAGCCTCCTACCAGCCCAGAGGGTCAGTGATCAGCCTCCCACCAGCCAAGAGACAGTGATCAGCCTCCCACCAGCCCAGAGGGTCAGTGATCAGCCTCCCACCAGCCCAGAGGGTCAGTGATCAGCCTCCTACCAGCCCAGAGGGTCGGTGATCAGCCCCCCACCAGCCCAGAGGGTTGGTGATCAGCCTCTCACTAGCCAAGATGCAGTGATCAGCCTCCCACCAGCCAGAGGGTCAGTGATCAGCCTCTCACTAGCCAAGAGGCAGTGATCAGCCTCCAAACAGCCCAGAGGGTCAGTGATCAGCCACTCACTAGCCAAGAGTCAGTGATCAGCCTTCCACCAGCCCAGAGGGTCGGTGATCAGCCCCCCACCAGCCCAGAGGGTCGGTGACCAGCCTCCCACTAGCCAATAGGCAGTGATCAGCCTCCCACCAGCCAAGAGTCAGTGATCAGCCTCCCACGAGCCAAGAGGCAGTGATCAGCCTCCCACCAGCCAAGAGGCAGTGATCAGCCTCCCACCAGCCAAGAGGGTCTGTGATCAGCCTCCCACTAGCCAAGAGGCAGTGATCAGCCTCCCACTAGCCAAGAGGCCGTGATCAGCCTCCCACCAGCCCAGAAGGTCAGTGATCAGCCTCCCATCAGCCTAGTGGAGATCAGTGATCAGCCCCCCACCAGCCCAGAGGGTCGGTGATCAGCCTCCCACTAGCCAAGAGGCAGTTATCAGCCTCCCACCAGCCAAGAGGCAGTGATCAGCCTCCCACGAGCCAAGCGGCAGAGATCAGCCTCCCACCAGCCAAGAGGCCGTGATCAGCCTCCCACCAGCCTAGAGGAGATCAGTGATTAGCCTCCCACCAGCCCAGAGGGTCAGTGATCAGCCTCTCACTAGCCAAGAGGCAGTGATCAGCCTCCCACCAGCCAAGAGGCAGTGATCAGCCTCCCACCAGCCCAGAGGGTCAGTGATCAGCCTCCCACCAGCCAAGAGGGTCAGTGATCAGCCTCCCACCAGCCAAGAGGCAGTGATCAGCCTCCCACCAGCCAAGAGGGTCAGTGATCAGCCTCCTACCAGCCATGAGGGTCAGTGATCAGCCTCTCACTAGCCAAGAGGCAGTGATCAGACTCCCACCAGCCAAGAGGGTCGGTGATCAGCCTCCCACTAGCCGAGAGGCAGTGATCAGCCTCCCACCAGCCAGAGGGTCAGTGATCAGCCTCTCACTAGCCAAGAGGCAGTGATCAGCCTCCCACCAGCCCAGAGGGTCAGTGATCAGCCTCCTACCAGCCCAGAGGGTCAGTGATCAGCCTCTCACTAGCCAAGAGTCAGTGATCAGCCTCCCACCAGCCCAGAGGTTCGGAGATCAGCCCCCCACCAGCCCAGAGGGTCGGTGATCAGCCTCCCACTAGCCAAGAGGCAGTGATCAGCCTCCCAACAGCCCAGAGGGTCAGTGATCAGCCTCCTACCAGCCATGAGGGTCAGTGATCAGTCTCTCACTAGCCAAGATGCAGTGATCAGCCTCCCACCAGGCAAGAGGCAGTGATCAGCCTCCCACCAGCCCAGATGGTCAGTGATCAGCCTCCTACCAGCCCAGAGGGTCAGTGATCAGCCTCTCACTAGCCAAGAGGCAGTGATCAGCCTCCCACCAGCCCAGAGGGTCAGTGATCAGCCTCCTACCAGCCATGAGGGTCAGTGATCAGCCTCTCACTAGCCAAGAGGCAGTGATCAGCCTCCCACCAGCCAAGAGGCAGTGATCAGCCTCCCACCAGCCCAGAGGGTCAGTGATCAGCCTCCCACCAGCCAAGAGGCAGTGATCAGCCTCCTACCAGCCAAGAGGGTCAGTGATCAGCCTCCTACCAGCCATGAGGGTCAGTGATCAGCCTCTCACTAGCCAAGAAGAGTGATCAGCCTCCCATCAGCCAAGAGGGTCGGTGATCAGCCTTCCACTAGCCAAGAGGCAGTGATCAGCCTCCCACCAGCCAGAGGGTCAGTGATCAGCCTCTCACTAGCCAAGAGGCAGTGATCAGCGTCCCACCAGCCCAGAGGGTCAGTGATCAGCCTCCTACCAGCCCAGAGGGTCAGTGATCAGCCTCTCACTAGCCAAGAGGCAGTGATCAGCCTCCCACCAGCCAAGAGGCGGTGATCAGCCTCCCACCAGCCCAGAGGGTCAGTGATCAGCCTCCTACCAGCCATGAGGGTCAGTGATCAGCCTCTCACTAGCCAAGAGGCAGTGATCAGCCTCCCACCAGCCAAGAGGGTCGGTGATCAGCCTCCCACTAGCCGAGAGGCAGTGATCAGCCTCCCACCAGCCAGAGGGTCAGTGATCAGCCTCTCACTAGCCAAGAGGCAGTGATCAGCCTCCCACCAGCCAAGAGGCAGTGATCAGCCTCCCACTAGCCAAGATGCCGTGATTAGCCTCCCACCAGCCCAGAAGGTCAGTGATCAGCCTCCCATCAGCCTAGAGGAGATCAGTGATTAGCCTCCCACTAGCCTAGAGGCAGTGATCAGCCTCCCACTAGCCAAGAGGCCGTGATCAGCCTCCCACCAGCCCAGAGATCAGTGATCAGCCTCCCACCAGCCCAGAGGAGATCAGTGATTAGCCTCCCACCAGCCCAGAGGAGATCAGTGATTAGCCTCCCACCAGCCCAGAGGAGATCGCTGTGATGCCATGGGGCCCAACTTCGAAGCACATCACGTCTTAATGAACTTCCTGCCTGCCTCTTTCCATGGTCTAGCTCTCTCTGCCTTATCCTTTTGGGCTTAATAAGGACACACTGGGCCCTGTGCCTTTCAATGGTTCTTCAGGTCCAAGGTGTTTCATCGATTCTGACAGTTACATATATTGAGCCACTTTTTTTTCTGCCTAAATCGCCTGAAGAAAAACAATCTCCGAAGACTGCTCCCTAAAGTTCCCATTAAAACCCTTAATCCAATTGATTACTGTTCTTCCATCCCATTTTATTTTTCAATTAAGTGAAACATGTTTAGGAAGAAGTAGAGGCACTGTGACTCCAACCCCCTGATACTCCTCCTCTCCAATCCTCTCCCCATCCAATGACTGCACCCATCTACGCGAAATACCCCATTATGAAAAAGTATATTTAAAAAAAAAATGAAAATACAGAAATATCTCATTTACATAAGTATTCACAGCCCTGAGTCAATACTTTGTAGAAGCACCTTTGCAGCGATTACAGCTTTGAGTCTTTATGGGTACAGTGAGGGTTTTGTCCCACTCCTCTTTGCAGATCTTCTCCAAGTCATTAAGGTTTTGAGGCTGACGTTTGGCAACTCGAACCTTCAGCTCCCTCCACAGATTTTCTATGGGATTAAGGTCTGGAGACTGGCTAGGCCACTCCAGGACCTTAATGTGCTTCTTCTTGAGCCACTCCTTTGTTGCCTTTGCCGTGTGTTTTGGGTCATTGTCATGCTGGAATACCACGACCCATTTTCAATGCCCTGGCTGAGGGAAGGAGGTTCTCACCCAAGATTTGACGCTACATGGCCCCGTCCATCGTCCCTTTGATGCGGTGAAGTTGTCCTATCCCCTTAGCAGAAAAACACCCCCTTAGCATAATGTTTCCACCTCCATGTTTAACGGTGGGGATGCTGTTCTTGGGGTCATAGGCAGCATTCCTCCTCCTCCAAACACGGTGAGTTGAGTTGATGTCAAAGAGCTCCATTTTGGTCTCATCTGACCACAACACTTTCACCCAGTTGTCCTCTGAATCATTCAGATGTTCATTGGCAAACATCAGATGGGCATGTATATGTGCTTTCTTGAGTAGGGGGACCTTGTGGGCGCTGCAGGATTTCAGTCCTTCACGGCGTAGTGTGTTACCAATTGTTTTCTTGGTGACTATGGTCCCAGCTGCCTTGAGATCATTGACAAGATCCTCCTGTGTAGTTCTGGGCTGATTCCTCACCGTTCTCATGATCATTGCAACTCCACAAAGTGAGATCTTGCATGGAGCCCCAGGCCGAGGGAGATTGACAGTTCTTTTGTGTTTCTTCCATTTGCGAATAATCACACCGACTGTTGTCACCTTCTCACCAAGCTGCTTGGCGATGGTCTTGTAACCCATTCCAGCCTTGTGTATGTCTAAAATCTTGTCCCTGACATCCTTGGAGAGCTCTTTGGTCTTTGCCATTGTGGAGAGTGTGGAATCTGATTGATTGATTGCTTCTGTGGACAGGTGTCTTTTATACAGGTAACAAACTGAGATTAGGAGCACTCCTTTTAAGAGTGTGCTCCTAATCTCAGCTCATTACCTGTATAAAAGACACCTGGGAGTCAAATACTTATTTCCCTCATTAATATTCAAATCAATGTATAACATTTTTGACATGCGTTTTTCTGGATTTTTTTGTTGTTATTCTGTCTCTCACTGTTAAAATAAACCTACCATTAAAATTATAGACTGATCATTTCTTTGTCAGTGGGCAAACGTACAAAATCAGCAGGGGATCAAATACTTTTTCCCTGCACTGTAAGTCTCTAAGAGCTTTCCACACCTGGATTGTGTAACATTTGCCCATTATTCTATCACTGTCACTGTCAGCTTTACTGTAGATTTGTGTTTTAGGTTATTGTCCTGCTGAAAGGTGAATTCAACTCCCAGTGTAACGGCTTTCTTCCGTCGAAGGAGAGTCGGACCAAAATGCAGCGTGGTCAGTTCGATACATGTTTAATGAAATGAATAAACACGACAAAATACAAAAACAAGAAACGGAACGTGAAAACCTATACAGCCTATCTGGTGACAACTAACACAGAGACAGGAACAATCACCCACAAACACACAGTGAAAACCTATACAGCCTGTCTGGTGAATACAAACACACTGAGACAGGAACAATCACCCACAAACACACAGTGAAAACCTATACAGCCTGTCTGGTGAATACAAACACACTGAGACAGGAACAATCACCCACAAACACACAGTGAAAACCTATACAGCCTATCTGGTGAATACAAACACACTGAGACAGGAACAATCACCCACAAACACACAGTGAAAACCTATACAGCCTGTCTGGTGAATACATACACACTGAGACAGGAACAATCACCCACAAACACACAGTGAAACCCCGGCTACCTAAATATGGTTCCCAATCAGAGACAACGAGAATCACCTGACTCTGATTGAGAACCGCCTCAGGCAGCCAAACCTATGCTACACCCCTACTCAGCCGCAATCCCAATGCCTACAAAACCCCAATACGAAACATAACAAAATAAACCCATGTCACACCCTGGCCTGACCAAATATATAACGAAAACACAAAATACTATGACCAAGGCGTGACACCCAGGGTCTGGTGGAAAGCAGACTGATCCGGGTTTTCCTCTAGGACATTCCGCTAGCGCCATTACATTTATTTTTTTTATCCAGAAACCCCCCCCGGTCCTTAATGATTACAAGCATACCCATAACATGATGCAGCCAGCACTATGCTTGAAAATATGGTGAGTGTTACTCAGTAATGTGTTGTATTGGATTTGTCCCAAACATTACACTTTGTATTGAGGACAAAAGTTAATTTCTTTGCCACATTTTTTTCAGTTTTACTTGAGTGCCTTGTTGCAAACAGGATGCATGTTCTGGAGTATTTTATTCTGTAAGTGCTTCCTTTTTCCCCTCTGTCATTTAGGTTAGTATTGTGGAGTAACTACAATGTTGTTGATCCATCCTCAGGTTTCTCCTATCACAGCCATTCAACTCTGTCATTTAGGTTAGTATTGTGGTGTAACTACAATGTTGTTGATCCATCCTCAGTTTTCTCCTTTCACAGCCATTCAACTCTGTAACTGATTTAAAGTCTCCATTGGCCTCATGGTGAAATCCCTGAGTGGTTTCCTTCCTCTCCGGCAACTAAGTTAGGAAGGACGCCTGTATCTTTGTAGTGACTGGGTGTATTGATACACCATCCAAAGTGTAATTAGTAACTTCACCATGCTCAAAGGGAAATTCAATGTCTGCTTTTTTGTTTACCCATCTACTTATAGGTGCCCCTCTTCGCGAGACATTGGAAAACCTCCATAGTCTTTGTGGTTGAATCTGCTTTTGAAATGCACTGCTCGATTGAGGGACCTTACAGATAATTGTATGTGTGGGATACAGAGATGAGGTAGTCAATCAAAAATCAAGTTAAACACTATTATTGCACCCAGAGTGAGTCCATGCAACTTATTATGTGACATCTTAAGCATATTTTTACTCCTGGATTTATTTAGGCCATAACAAAGGGGTTGAATACTTATTAGCACAAGACATTTCAGCTTTAAGTTTTGAATTAATTTCAATTGTTTTTCTTCTTCTAAAAACATAATTCCACTTTGACGTTATGGTTTATTGTGTGTATTGAATTGTGTATTGAATTGTGTGAAAGTCAATGGAGAGAGTGAATACATTCTGAAGAGAGGAGAAACGATATTTTCTCCTTATAAACATTTTCTTACAAATACCTGCAGATCCTTGGAGAGTTCCCTGAACCCGAGAAGAAACACTCCACTATGCCCGGGAGCCACAAAGCCATTACAGCTTTTTAGCCCCAGATGTAATAGGTGTTATAATTTATCATGTAAACCCTAAACTGTTTCTTAATTAAGTGCGTACGTTAATATATTTTTTAATTTGATCCCTGTAGGTACTTTGCTATGCTAATTGCTAATATTCCACAACTTAGTTATTATGCTAGTGCCCTTGGCTATTTGCTGCAGTGAGGAAATGGGGGATACTTTCTTACCTCTGTAGTTTATTAACTCGTCTAGTCTCAACAATGTAGAGAAAAAGGTTGTTTTTCTACATCTTGGCTAGTGGGAGGCTGATCACTGACCCTCTGGGCTGGTGGGAGGCTGATCACTGACCCTCTTGGCTGGTGGGAGGCTGATCACTGACCCTCTGGGCTGGTGGGAGGCTGATCACTGCCGCTTGGCTATTTTTATTTATTTTTATGTGGCGGCTAAAACTTCAGATTGTGTCTTCTGATCTGACGTCAGCCGTTTCAATGAGTCTGTCTGTCTGATATACCGTGTGTCATAGGACAGGTTTAGTCTATGTTTTCCAATGTTGTGTCACAGGGCCAGGACAATAAACAGTTTAGAGCACACAACAAACTATGTGTCACACCCTGACCTTAGAGATCCTGTTTATGTCTCTAGTTTGGTTTGGTCAGGGTGTGAGTTGGGGCGGGTATTCTATACTCTATTATTTGTATTTCTATGTTTTGGCCGGGTAGGGTTCTCAATCAGGGACAGCTGTCTATCGTTGTCTCTGATTGAGAACCATACTTAGTAGCTCCTTTCCCACCTGTCTTTGTGGGAAGTTGACTTTGTTTAGGGGACATAGCAGTTAGCTTCATGGTTTGTTTTTGTGGTGTTTATTGTTTTGTTCGGCGTCATTTTCCAAATAAAGAAAAAAATTACGCTCACCACGCTGCACCTTGGTCCTCTTCTTTTAACGGCCGTGACACTGTGACAGATGATGACAAATCTCAGCAGAGTCTACATATTACTGTAACAACGTAGTTCCTGTCTAGCTAGGGATTCCACATCAAATCAAATCAAATCAAATGTATTTATATAGCCCTTCGTACATCAGCTGATATCTCAAAGTGCTGTACAGAAACCCAGCCTAAAACCCCAAACAGCAAGCAATGCAGGTGTAGAAGCACGTCAGCTATACCATCACCAAGTGAGCCATTTACAATGACTAGCTAAAAGGATCCAGGTTCAATCTGGATAACAGTATTAAAGACACCGTACCGGTAGTGGCAGTCACATATTGTGGACTACCTGACATGATGACTCCTTGCTGTCCCCAGTCCACCTGGCCGTGCTGCTGCTCCAGTTTCAACTGTTCTGCCTTATTATTATTGGACCATGCTGGTCATTTATGAACATTTGAACATCTTGGCCATGTTCTGTTATAATCTCCACCCGGCACAGCCAGAAGAGGACTGGCCACCCTACATAGCCTGGTTCCTCTCTAGGTTTCTTCCTAGGTTTTGGCCTTTCTAGGTAGTTTTTCCTAGCCACCGTGCTTCTACACCTGCATTGCTTGCTGTTTGGGGTTTTAGGCTGGGTTTCTGTACAGCACTTTGAGATATCAGCTGATGTACGAAGGGCTTTATAAATACATTTGATTTGATTTGATATTGTTGAACAGGATTTGTCTGTTAGCGACATTGCTAATGAGGAGCTACATTGTGATGACACACACAGACAAACACACACATGCACGCACACGCTAATGACCTCCACTAGCTCCCTAACTCACTGCTGGAGGTAGTTAAAGACCCCGGGCAGTACAGCCAAGCCGGGACTTTTTCCATTTTCTTTGTCTTCTCCATTCTATCATCCAGTGTTGAGATAAACGTGTGTGACTCATGTGTAAGTCATGTGTAAGTCATGTAAGTCATGTGTGACTCATGTGTAAGTCATGTGTAAGTCATGTGTGACTCATGTGTAAGTCATGCTGTAAGTTATGTGTGACTCATGTGTAAGTCATGTGTAAGTCATGTGTGACTCATGTGTAAGTCATGTGTAAGTCATGTGTGACTCATGTGTAAGTCATGTGTGACTCATGTGTGACTCATGTGTAAGTCATGTGTGACTCGTGTGTAAGTCATGTGTAAGTCATGTGTGGCTCATGTGTAAGTCATGTGTAAGTCATGTGTGACTCATGTGTAAGTCATGTGTGACTCATGTGTAAGTCATGCTGTAAGTCATGTGTGACTCATGTGTGACTCATGTGTAAGTCATGTGTGACTCATGTGTGACTCGTGTGTAAGTCATGTGTAAGTCATGTGTGACTCATGTGTAAGTCATGTGTAAGTCATGTGTAAGTCATGCTGTAAGTCATGTGTGACTCATGTGTAAGTCATGCTGTAAGTCATGTGTGACTCATGTGTGACTCATGTGTAAGTCATGTGTGACTCATGTGTGACTCGTGTGTAAGTCATGTGTAAGTCATGTGTGACTCATGTGTAAGTCATGTGTAAGTCATGTGTGACTCATGTGTAAGTCATGTGTGACTCATGTGTGACTCGTGTGTAAGTCATGTGTAAGTCATGTGTGACTCATGTGTAAGTCATGTGTAAGTCATGTGTAAGTCATGCTGTAAGTCATGTGTGACTCATGTGTAAGTCATGCTGTAAGTCATGTGTGACTCATGTGTGACTCATGTGTAAGTCATGTGTGACTCATGTGTGACTCGTGTGTAAGTCATGTGTAAGTCATGTGTGACTCATGTGTAAGTCATGTGTAAGTCATGTGTGACTCATGTGTAAGTCATGTGTGACTCATGTGTAAGTCATGCTGTAAGTCATGTGTGACTCATGTGTAAGTCATGCTGTAAGTCATGTGTGACTCATGTGTAAGTCATGCTGTAAGTCATGTGTGACTCATGTGTGACTCATGTGTAAGTCATGTGTGACTCATGTGTGACTCGTGTGTAAGTCATGTGTAAGTCATGTGTGACTCATGTGTAAGTCATGCTGTAAGTCATGTGTGACTCATGTGTAAGTCATGTGTAAGTCATGTGTGACTCATGTGTAAGTCATGTGTAAGTCATGTGTGACTCATGTGTAAGTCATGTGTAAGTCATGTGTGACTCATGTGTAAGTCATGCTGTAAGTCATGTGTGACTCATGTGTAAGTCATGTGTGCCCTTTTTTTTTAGAATAGGGTGTGATTCACTAGTGACAAGGTCAATATAGCCACTCTGGACATACAAGACATGAGGATTGTCCAGTTAATTTGTAGAGACATGGTTGAAATGGTTGAAATGACATGGTTGAAATGACATGGTTGAAATGACATGGTTGAAATGGTTGAAATGACATGGTTGAAATGGTTGAAATGACATGGTTGAAATGGTTGAAATGACATGGTTGAAATGTTGACTGTTTTCCCATGGAGCTGTAATCTCAATGTGTTCAATCTGTTGTCAAAGAGAAACTGGTCACATATGTAGATCACTGGGCACTGATGGAAACATTCAGTATCTTTTAGTTAATTCTGCATAAAATAAACTTGATCTATTCTATTCTAAAATGTATATAATTGAGCCCTCTTAGTTTCAAAGGGCAGGACACCTGTTATCCTGACTTCAGTCATGCTGAAGATGAATTTGATATTGCAAAAGCTAAACAAAACACAAGGACATTAACACAAAATGTTATATTTTTAAACCCCCCCCCAATCCTTTGAGTTGTCATGGCATTTGGCCTAATGGGAAAACTTAGCAAAGGCGAGCAGCAGACCGACCACCTAGTGCCATAAATACAGCATGAAGTAATTCTGCCCATATGAAGAACCCCACCCCCCAAAAAAAAAAAATCTGTTGACATTATCCCGCTGATGTTGGATGGAGCATCTGCAGTACATTTTAATATGTATGTAATATTCAGAGCGCGTCTTACATCTCTGACATTAGCAGAGCAAGATAATCCCTTGAAAGATTAAATTAAATGTAGGCTGCAGTATTTAGCGCTAGCTATTGTTTAAATTAGTGCTAAAGGAATTGTACTCACAGCACATGATATTAAATCGAGCCATGAGCCAGGAAATAGGGCCTGCGTCCCAAATGACAGCCTATTCCCTACATAGTACACTACTGGTAAAAAGTACTACGTAGATAATAGGGTTTCAATTGGGACGCAGATGCTGTCATCCATAGTGGCTTCTTGATGAAGCATCATTTCATGGGGGGGAGGGTTCACTAATCCCCTAACAGAAGCAGGTTAGTGTTATAGTTTTTAACTACACTGAACCATAACAAAATATGCATTTGCAGTATTAAAATAAATCTTCTATTAAGTTAAAAGCAGAAGGTACATTTCATTACACTCTGTTGCTGCTAGCTGGGTCTGGTACCATTTCATTACACTCTATTTCTGCTAGCTGGGTCTGGTACCATTTCATTACACTATATTGCTGCTAGCTGGGTCTGGTACCATTTCATTACACTCTGTTGCTGCTAGCTGGGTCTGGTACCATTTCATTACACTCTGTTGCTGCTAGATGGGTCTGGTACCATTTCATTACAATCTGTTGCTGCTAGCTGGGCTGGGTACCATTACATTCCACTCTGTTGCTGCTAGATGGGTCTGGTACCATTTCATTACACTCTGTTGCTGCTAGATGGGTCTGGTACCATTTCATTACACTCTATTTCTGCTAGCTGGGTCTGGTACCATTTCATTACACTATATTGCTGCTAGCTGGGTCTGGTACCATTTCATTACACTCTGTTGCTGCTAGCTGGGTCTGGTACCATTTCATTACACTATATTGCTGCTAGCTGGGTCTGGTACCATTTCATTACACTCTGTTGCTGCTAGCTGGGTCTGGTACCATTTCATTACACTCTATTGCTGCTAGATGGGTCTGGTACCATTTCATTACACTCTGTTGCTGCTAGCTGGGCTGGGTACCATTTCATTACACTCTGTTGCTGCTAGCTGGGCTGGGTACCATTACAACCCTACATTCACTTGGAATGACCGACAGTGGTATGAAATTAGAGTACAACTGAAAATAGCATAACATTAAATTATTTATTTCATTTAAGCGCAAATCTTTTTTTAGTGAGATTGTTTTTATGTGACGTGAGTTGGTAAAAAAGCACATCTGCAAATGAAGTTCATTAATTTAAAACTCCCGACAGATGGAATTGTATAATATTATGAGAGTCATGCTTTATTACAATAATATACAGAGTGACCTATCTCGTTTGCTTTTGCACGTGTTCCATATATGCTTCCCGATATAACCCTACTGTTCCTGGTATTCTCTATGACCACATACAGATCTATTGGGTTCAGAATCGAGTCTCTTGCACGTCACAAGACCGTGTTAGTCCACTCTTCAGGTCTTCAGTTCTCAGGCCGCTGTTAAGCAAGGTTAGACTAACCAAATGTATTGACCGAACCTATATCAACCAACAACAACAAAGTAACAAAGAACTAAACAAATCATTTGAGGTTCACCACCTGCCTTTCCTTGTGGAAAACCCCATGTTGTTTGAAAAACACATTGGTGCACCTCACACCTCCACCCTCCACCCTAATCCTCTGGCCTCCTCGGTCCTCAGCCAGACCATGGTTTCCTGACACAGTGACACGGAGTGACCTGGTCTGGTCTACCACTGTCTCTCTGTTCTGTAGTAGCAGTCTGGTCTACCACTGTCTCTCTGTTCTGTAGTAGCAGTCTGGTCTGGTCTACCACTGTCTCTCTGTTCTATAGCAGCAGTCTGGTCTGGTCTACCACTGTCTCTCTGTTCTGTAGTAGCAGTCTGGTCTGGTCTACCACTGTCTCTCTGTTCTGTAGTAGCAGTCTGGTCTGGTCTACCACTGTCTCTCTGTTCTGTAGTCTGGTCTGGTCTACCACTGTCTCTCTGTTCTGTAGTAGCAGTCTGGTCTGGTCTACCACTGTCTCTCTGTTCTATAGTAGCAGTCTGGTCTGGTCTACCACTGTCTCTCTGTTCTGTAGTAGCAGTCTGGTCTGGTCTACCACTGTCTCTCTGTTCTGTAGTAGCAGTCTGGTCTGGTCTACCACTGTCTCTCTGTTCTGTAGCAGCAGTCTGGTCTGGTCTACCACTGTCTCTCTGTTCTGTAGTAGCAGTCTGGTCTGGTCTACCACTGTCTCTCTGTTCTGTAGTAGCAGTCTGGTCTGGTCTACCACTGTCTCTCTGTTCTGTAGTAGCAGTCTGGTCTGGTCTACCACTGTCTCTCTGTTCTGTAGTAGCAGTCTGGTCTGGTCTACCACTGTCTCTCTGTTCTGTAGTAGCAGTCTGGTCTGGTCTACCACTGTCTCTCTGTTCTGTAGTAGCAGTCTGGTCTACCACTGTCTCTCTGTTCTGTAGTAGCAGTCTGGTCTACCACTGTCTCTCTGTTCTGTAGTAGCAGTCTGGTCTACCACTGTCTCTCTGTTCTGTAGCAGCAGTCTGGTCTGGTCTACCACTGTCTCTCTGTTCTGTAGCAGCAGTCTGGTCTGGTCTACCACTGTCTCTCTGTTCTGTAGTAGCAGTCTAGTGTGTCTGAACAAGCTGTTCCAACAACTGGAAGACATCACAAGTTAAATACTCATTATTTTAATTTGATGCTAATCATGTGTTAATGAGACTAATCCCCACAATGATTCAGGTAATTTGCTTAATGGCTGCCCAGGGCCCAGATCACACCAATCAGTCACGTCTGATAAGACGTCTGTTCTGTTGCGGAGAGGAGTGTAGAGGGGAAAACTACCTGGCAGGTAGTAAAGGTGGATGAGGTGGAGGTAGGGAGGGAACTGAAACAGGTGATGCCCCAACAAAGCACCTGGGAGGGGACAAACATACTAGCCAGCTAACCTCATAGAGAGAGAGAGAGAGAGAGAGAGAGAGAGAGAGAGAGAGAGAGAGAGACAGAGAGAGAAAAAGAGAGAGAGCGAGAAAAAGAGAGCAACAGAGAGAGAGAGAGAAAGAGAGACAGAGAGACAGAGAGGCAGACGGGGGAGAGAGAAAAAGAGAGAGAGAGAGAGAGAGAGAGAGAGAGAGAGAGAGAGAGAGAGACGTTTTTTTGTACTTTAACTATTTGCACATCGTTACAACACTGTATATAGACATAATATGATATTTGAAATGTCTTTATTCTTTTGGAACTTCTGTGAGTTTAATGTTTACTGTTACTTTTCATTGTTTATTTCACTTTTGTATATTATCTACTTCACTTGCTTTGGCAATGATATCATAGGTTTCCCATGCCAATAAAGCCCCTTGAATTGAATTCTGAGAGAGAGATACCAACAAAGAATTCACAAAATGGGACAAATACCAAATTGAGAATCTGCATGCGGAATTCTTTTAAAAAGATCCTCTGTGTACAATGTGAAACACCCAAATAATGCATGCAGACCATAAATAGGACGATATTCGCTTATTATCAAATCGGCCCCAAAAAAAGAGCCATTCAATTCTACAACCACCGAAAAGGAAGTGATTCACAAACCTTCACCTACAGAGAGTATAGTGTGTTTTGTTTTAAGTAATAGAATACAATAACAATAATGAGGACTGGTGTTCAGGGGCAGATGTTAGTGGAGGAAATATGTACGTGTCGGTAGGGGTTTGTAACGAGTGCCCTGAGAGTCAGGAAGCAAGTACAGGGAGTGAATATTTAATAAATAAACTGAACATAATACAACAACAAGAAACACCAACAGCACACAGACATGACACTGAAACAATAACGCCTGGGGAGGGAACCAATGGGAGGGACATATATAGGGAAGGAACCAATGGGAGGGACATATATAGGGAAGGAACCAATGGGAGGGACATATATAGGGAAGGAACCAATGGGAGGGACATATATAGGGAAGGAACCAATGGGAGGGACATATATAGGGAAGGAACCAATGGGAGTGACATATATAGGGAAGGAACCAATGGGAGGGTCATATATAGGGAAGGAACCAATGGGAGGGACATATATAGGGAAGGAACCAATGGGAGGGACATATATAGGGAAGGAACCAATGGGAGTGACATATATAGGGAAGGAACCAATGGGAGGGACATATATAGGGAAGGAACCAATGGGAGTGACATATATAGGGAAGGAACCAATGGGAGTGACATATATAGGGAAGGAACCAATGGGAGTGACATATATAGGGAAGGAACCAATGGGAGGGACATATATAGGGAAGGAACCAATGGGAGGGACATATATAGGGAAGGAACCAATGGGAGTGACATATATAGGGAAGGAACCAATGGGAGTGACATATATAGGGAAGGAACCAATGGGAGGGACATATATAGGGAAGGAACCAATGGGAGGGACATATATAGGGAAGGAACCAATGGGAGAGACATATATAGGGAAGGAACCAATGGGAGGGACATATATAGGGAAGGAACCAATGGGAGGGACATATATAGGGAAGGAACCAATGGGAGAGACATATATAGGGAAGGAACCAATAGGAGAGACATATATAGGGAAGGAACCAATGGGAGGGACATATATAGGGAAGGAACCAATGGGAGAGACATATATAGGGAAGGAACCAATGGGAGGGACATATATAGGGAAGGAACCAATGGGAGAGACATATATAGGGAAGGAACCAATGGGAGGGACATATATAGGGAAGAAACCAATGGGAGAGACATATATAGGGAAGGAACCAATGGGAGGGGCATATATAGGGCAGGAACCAATGGGAGGGACATATATAGGGAAGGAACCAGAGGGAGTGACATATATAGGGAAGGAACCAATGGGAGGGACATATATAGGGAAGGAACCAATGGGAGGGACATATATAGGGAAGGAACCAATGGGAGAGACATATATAGGGAAGGAACCAATGGGTGGGACATATATAGGGAAGAAACCAATGGGAGAGACATATATAGGGAAGGAACCAATGGGAGGGGCATATATAGGGCAGGAACCAATGGGAGGGACATATATAGGGAAGGAACCAGAGGGAGTGACATATATAGGGAAGGAACCAATGGGAGGGACATATATAGGGAAGGAACCAATGGGAGGGACATATATAGGGAAGGAACCAATGGGAGGGACATATATAGGGACGGTAATCAGGGAGGTGATGGAGTCCTGGTGAGTGTGATGACACGCTGGTGCGCATAACAATGGTGACAGGTATGCGCCATCATGAGCAGCCTGGTGACCTACAGTTGAGAACCGGATAGGGAGTAAACGTGTTAGGGGTATGGGTTAGTTAATACATGTAGGTAGGGGTAAAGTGACTATGCATAGATAATAAACAGAGTAGCAGCAGTGCATGGGAAGAGTGTGTGTGTGTGCAGTGGTGTAAAGTACTTCAGTAAAAATACTTTAAAGTACTACTTAAGTCGTTTTTTGGGGGGTATCTGTACTTTACCTTACTACTTATATATTTTACTCCATACCCTTTTCCATACCGTTTTCCCTGACACCCAATAGTAGGTTACATATTGAATGCTTAGCAGGACAGGAAAATGGACCAATTCACACACTTATCAAGAGAAAATCCTTGGTCATCTCTACTGCCTCTGATCTAACGGCCTCACTAAACACGAATGCTTCAATTGTAAATGATGTCTGAGTGCTGGAGTGTGCCCCTGACTATCTGTAAAATATATATATATATACACATATATATTGTGGCAAACCTCTTCAAGGTTAGGAGTGTTTGTCACAAATTAAGGTATGTGACCATTAGTGTTTGTCTCTCTAAAAGCTTTTAACAGGTTTATGTGATAGATCTGTTCCTGGGGCCGACGCCCTGGCTGTCGGATCCGATAATTAACTTCTCCTATTCTCTCCAGTACTTCAGATGGTCCTTTCCATGTGGCTAGTAGTTTGCACTCTACCGTGGGGATCAGCACTAACACCTTGAAATTCCCTCAGGGCAGCCTAAGTGTGCCGCTGGTGCTCTTGTGCTTGTCTCATGTGCTCTCTGACAATGGGCATGACTGTGGCTATCCTGTCTTGCATTGCCGTGACGTGCTCTATGACACTAGTATACGGGGTGGATTGGTGCTCCCTGGTTTCCGGGGCGATGTCTAAGATTCCCAGGGGATGCCTCCCATATACAAGCTCAAAGGGAGAAAACCCCAGCGAGGCTTGAGGAACCTCTCTAATGGCAAACATCAGTTACGGCAACATGCAATCCCAGTTTTTCCCATCCTTATCGATTACCTTCCTGAGCATTGACTTCAGGGTCCGATTGAATCTCTCAACCAGCCCATCCGTCTGAGGATGGTAAACCGATGTCCTCAACTGTTTCACCTGCCACAGTTTACAAAGGTCTGCCATAAGGCGGGACATAAAGGGGGTCCCCTGGTTGGTAAGGATCTCCTTTGGAACAACTACCTTGGTGAACAAGAGCACTAATTCCATTGCAATTTTTGGAAGCCATCGTCTGAATGGGAATGGCTTCTGGGTAGCGAGTGGCATAATCTAGAATGACCAGAATGTATTGGTGCCCTCTGGCAGATTTGGGTAGTGGGCCCACTATATCCATCGCTATCCTCTCAAATGACGTTTCGATTATGGGGAGTGGCACTAACGGGCTTCTAACAGCTGGTCGGGGAGCTGTTAACTTCTTGGATATAGGGGGCGCTATTTGAATTTTTGGATGAAAAACTCTTTCTCTACGGTTCATAGATCCTTCCAGCCCACTCTCTTTCCCTTCCTGGTTTTTCTTGACCATTTATCTGTGGGTCGGCTCCACCTTCCGAGGGTTCCCCTTGCTTCTGGGACTTGTAGTTTTGTCGGTCGGCCATTTTGTGATCTGTAGTTCTGATCGGGGTGGCCATTTTAGTGATCAGGCAGAGCCCGTTTATTAGTTCTGCTCTCACATATCTGCCATTTATCACTCGACCCCCTTCTTTGCCACAATATACAGTGCCTTGCGAAAGTATTCGGCCCCCTTGAACTTTGCGACCTTTTGCCACATTTCAGGCTTCAAACATAAAGATATAAATCTGTATTTTTTTGTGAAGAATCAACAACAAGTGGGACACAATCATGAAGTGGAACGACATTTATTGGATATTTCAAACTTTTTTAACAATTCAAAAACTGAAAAATTGGGCGTGCAAAATTATTCAGCCCCTTTACTTTCAGTGCAGCAAACTCTCTCCAGAAGTTCAGTGAGGATCTCTGAATGATCCAATGTTGACCTAAATGACTAATGATGATAAATACAATCCACCTGTGTGTAATCAAGTCTCCGTATAAATGCACCTGCACTGTGATAGTCTCAGAGGTCCATTAAAAGCGCAGAGAGCATCATGAAGAACAAGGAACACACCAGGCAGGTCCGAGATACTGTTGTGAAGAAGTTTAAAGCCGGATTTGGATACAAAAAGATTTCCCAAGCTTTAAACATCCCAAGGAGCACTGTGCAAGCGATAATATTGAAATGGAAGGAGTATCAGACCACTGCAAATCTACCAAGACCTGGCCGTCCCTCTAAACTTTCAGCTCATACAAGGAGAAGACTGATCAGAGATGCAGCCAAGAGGCCCATGATCACTCTGGATGAACTGCAGAGATCTACAGCTGAGGTGGGAGACTCTGTCCATAGGACAACAATCAGTCGTATATTGCACAAATCTGGCCTTTATGGAAGAGTGGCAAGAAGAAAGCCATTTCTTAAAGATATCCATAAAAAGTGTTGTTTAAAGTTTGCCACAAGCCACCTGGGAGACACACCAAACATGTGGAAGAAGGTGCTCTGGTCAGATGAAACCAAAATTGAACTTTTTGGCAACAATGCAAAACATTATGTTTGGCGTAAAAGCAACACAGCACATCACCCTGAACACACCATCCCCACTGTCAAACATGGTGGTGGCAGCATCATGGTTTGGGCCTGCTTTTCTTCAGCAGGGACAGGGAAGATGGTTAAAATTGATGGGAAGATGGATGGAGCCAAATACAGGACCATTCTGGAAGAAAACCTGATGGAGTCTGCAAAAGACCTGAGACTGGGACGGAGATTTGTCTTCCAACAAGACAATGATCCAAAACATAAAGCAAAATCTACAATGGAATGGTTCAAAAATAAACATATCCAGGTGTTAGAATGGCCAAGTCAAAGTCCAGACCTGAATCCAATCGAGAATCTGTGGAAAGAACTGAAAACTGCTGTTCACAAATGCTCTCCATCCAACCTCACTGAGCTCGAGCTGTTTTGCAAGGAGGAATGGGAAAAAATGTCAGTCTCTCTGTGCAAAACTGATAGAGACATACCCCAAGCGACTTACAGCTGTAATCGCAGCAAAAGGTGGCGCTACAAAGTATTAACTTAAAGGGGCTGAATAATTTTGCACGCCCAATTTTTCAGTTTTTGTTTTGTTAAAAAAAGTTTGAAATATCCAATAAATGTCGTTCCACTTCATGATTGTGTCCCACTTGTTGTTGATTCTTCACAAAAAAATACAGTTTTATATCTTTATGTTTGAAGCCTGAAATGTGGCAAAAGGTCGCAAAGTTCAAGGGGGCCGAATACTTTCGCAAGGCACTGTATATTGGTCATCTGGTTTGCTTTAATATAAGGAATTGAATATACTTAAGTATATTTTAGTAATTACACTTAAGTGTATTTTATACTCTGTAGCGCCTTGCGGTCAGATGCCAAGCAGTTGCCAAATCAAGCGGATGGATGGATGGACCCCTAACTGGGTGAGGGGGTGAGGAGAGGGCCTCTAAGCATTATGGATGGACCCCTAACTGGGTGAGGGGGTGAGGAGAGGGCCTCTAAGCATTATGGATCGACCCCTAACTGGTTGAGGGGGTGAGGAGAGGGACTCTAAGCATTATGGATCGACCCCTAACTGGTTGAGGGGGTGAGGAGAGGGCCTCTAAGCATTATGGATGGACCCCTAACTGGTTGAGGGGGTGAGGGGGAGGAGGGAGAGGAGGGAGCGACAGAGGTAGACAGGGGTTAGTGAGGGTGAGGGGGTGAGGAGAGGGCCTCTAAGCATTAGGGATGGACCCCTGTGGTGATGACACATTGTGGGACAGATCAATCAACTGGTTGAGGGGGAGGAGGTGGAGGAGGGAGAGGAGGGAGCGACAGAGGTAGACAGGGGTTAGTGAGGGTGAGGGGGTGAGGAGACGGCCTCTAAGCATTATGGATGGACCCCTAACTGGTTGAGGGGGTGAGGGGGAGGAGGGAGAGGAGGGAGCGACAGAGGTAGACAGGGGTTAATGAGGGTGAGGGGGTGAGGGGGTGAGGAGAGGGCCTCTAAGCATTATGGATGGACCCCTGTGGTGATGACACATTGTGGGACAGATCAATCAACTGGTTGAGGGGGAGGAGGGGGAGGAGGGAGAGGAGGGAGCGACAGAGGTAGACAGGGGTTAGTGAGGGTGAGGGGGTGAGGGGGTGAGGAGAGGGCCTCTAAGCATTATGGATGGACCCCTAACTGGTTGAGGGGGTGAGGGGGAGGAGGGAGAGGAGGGAGCGACAGAGGTAGACAGGGGTTAGTGAGGGTGAGGGGGTGAGGAGAGGGCCTCTAAGCATTATGGATGGGCCCCTGTGGTGATGACACATTGTGGGACATATCAATCAACTGGTTGAGGGGGTGAGGGGGAGGAGGGAGAGGAGGGAGCGACAGAGGTAGACAGGGGTTAGTGAGGATGAGGGGGTGAGGAGAGGGAGTGATGGGTAAGGGGGGGTGAGAGGGAGAGATGGGTAAGGGGGGTGAGAGGGAGAGATGGGTGAGGAAGGGGTGAGAGGGAAAGTTGGGTAAGGGGGGTGAGAGGGAGAGATGGGTGAGGAACGGGTGAGAGGGAGAGATGGGTGAGGGTGGTGAGAGGGAGAGATGGGTAAGGGGGGTGAGAGGGAGAGATGGGTAAGGGGGGGTGCAAGGGAGAGATGGGTGAGGAAGGGGTGAGAGGGAGAGATGGGTAAGGGGGGGTGAGAGGGAGAGATGGGTAAGGGGGGTGAGAGGGAGAGATGGGTAAGGGGGGTGAGAGGGAGAGATGGGTAAGGGGAGTGAGAGGGAGAGATGGGTAAGGGGGGTGAGAGGGAGAGATGGGTAAGGGGGGTGAGAGGGAGAGATGGGTAAGGGTGGTGAGAGGGAGAGATGGGTAAGGGGGGTGAGAGGGAGAGATGGGTAAGGGTGGTGAGAGGGAGAGATGGGTAAGGGGGGTGAGAGGGAGAGATGGGTAAGGGGGGTGAGAGGGAGAGATGGGTAAGGGTGGTGAGAGGGAGAGATGGGTAAGGGGGGTGAGAGGGAGAGATGGGTAAGGGGGGGTGAGAGGGAGAGATGGGTAAGGGGGGGTGAGACGGATCAAAAAGGGAGATCGATGACAGGGAGATCGATGACAGGGAGAACTGATGACAAGGAGATCTGATGACAGGGAGATCGATGACAGGGAGAACTGATGACAGGCAGATATGATGACAGGGAGATCTGATGACAGGGAGATCGATGACAGGGAGAACTGATGACAGAGAGAACTGATGACAGGGAGATCGATGACAGGCAGAGATGATGACAGGGAGATCTGATGACAGGGAGATCGATGACAGGCAGAGATGATGACAGGGAGATCTGATGACAGGGAGATCGATGACAGGGAGAACTGATGACAGAGAGAACTGATGACAGGGAGATCGATGACAGGCAGAGATGATGACAGGGAGATCTGATGACAGGGAGATCGATGACAGGGAGATCGATGACAGGGAGAACTGATGACATGGAGAACTGATGACAGGGCGAGATGATGACAGGGAGAGATGATGACAGAGAGATCGATGACAGGGAGAACTGATGAATGGTAGCGACATAATGAACCATGTGCGCTAACTATTATAAATGGCGTTCTCTTGCATTTTTTGCATCATCACAACAAATGCTCATTAGCTTTTTATGAGGGATTGTGTAAATAATAAATATAATTTAATTACATCCATCACAAATGCAAATTTGTGAGTTTAAGAGCGCTGGGAAATAAAAAATGATGCCATAATGCCTTGGGCTAATGTTGCGTACTGGCCTGCAGTGAGGAGATGGGCATTTTGTTTATGCAAGACTAGCATATTTTTGGTTATGGTAGTCAATATCTGTTTAAATTATTATTTCATTGTTTAATTGCTTGATGAAAAGATTTCCTGATTATCACCATGTTGTTCCTCGATTTATCCTCCCATCCCAGGTGGCCAAATCAAATACAGCCCATTTACCCAGCCTCACAATCATTCACACACACACACACACACACACACACACACACACACACACACACACACACACACACACACACACACACACACACACACACACACACACACACACACACACATATCCCATTTAACCAGCCTCGTAATCATTAATTCACACTCAAAGTAATTTGCATATCCCTCCATCAAACAAACAAACAGAATTATCCAAAGTTGCCTCATTATACAGTATGGGAACCTGTCTAAAACAATGATACTAAGCTAAAACAATGGTTCTTAGCTAAAACAATGGTACTTAGCTAAAACAATGGTTATTAGCTAAAACAATGGTACTAAGCTAAAACAATGGTACTTAGCTAAAACAATGGTTCTTAGCTAAAACAATGGTACTTAGTTAAAACAATGGTACTTAGCTAAAACAATGGTTCTTAGCTAAAACAATGGTACTAAGCTAAAACAATGGTACTTAGCTAAAACAATGGTACTTAGCTAAAACAATGGTTCTTAGCTAAAACAATGGTACTTAGTTAAAACAATGGTACTAGAGCCTGTAAGTAAGCATTTCACTGTAAGGTCTACTACACCTTTTGTATTCGGCGCACGTGACAAATACACTTTGATTTGATTTGAACAATGGTACTAAGCTAGAACAATGGTACGTAGCTAAAACAATGGTACTTAGCTAAAACAATGGTACTAAGCTAAAACAATGGTACTAAGCTAAAACAATGGTACATAGCTAAAACAATGGTACTAAGCTAAAACAATGGTACTTAGCTAAAACAATGGTACTAAGCTAAAACAATGGTACTTAGCTAAAACAATGGTACTAAGCTAAAACAATGGTACTAAGCTAAAACAATGGTACTTAGCTAAAACAATGGTACTAAGCTAAAACAATGGTACTTAGCTAAAACAATGGTACTAAGCTAAAACAATGGTACTAAGCTAAAACAATGGTACTTAGCTAAAACAATGGTACGTAGCTAAAACAATGGTACTAAGCTAAAACAATGGTACTAAGCTAAAACAATGGTACTAAGCTAAAACAATGGTACTTAGCTAAAACAATGGTACTAAGCTAAAACAATGGTACTTAGCTAAAACAATGGTACTACGCTAAAACAATGGTACTAAGCTAAAACAATGGTACTTAGCTAAAACAATGGTACTAAGCTAAAACACTATACTACCATCACTCTAGGATGTACATTTGCCACCTAAATCAGAGGATAACCTACTGTTGCTGGGTAATCTGGGCTGAAGCATGCCAATTAGACATACAGGGGGACTGGCCCTTGTTAACCATGTAGCAAGCTGAGTCCCAATGGATTTATGTGTCGGCCTGTAGTTCTGGCCTCTGCGTGCTCAAACACACACATGCACGCACAGACACACAGACACACACAGACCACGGACACACACAGACACACACAGACACACACAGACACACACAAACACACACAGACCACGGACACACACAGACACACACAGACACACACAGACCACGGACACACACAGACACACACAGACACACACAGACACACACAAACACACACAGACACACACAAACATACACAGACCACGGACACACACAGACACACACAGACACACACAGACCACGGACACACACAGACACACACAGACACACACAGACACACACAAACACACACAGACACACACAAACATACACAGACCACAGACACACACAGACACACACAGACACACACAGAAACACACAGACGCACACAGACACACACAGACCATGGACACACACAGACACACACAGACACACACAAACATACACAGACCACGGACACACACAGACACACACAGACACACACAGACCACGGACACACACAGAAACACACAGACACACACAGACCACGGACACACACAAACACACACAGACACACACAGACACACAGACACACAGACACACACAGACACACAGACACACACAGACACACACAAACACACACGGACACACACAGACACATACAGACACACACAAACACACACAGACACACACAGACACACAGACACACAGACACACACAGACACACACAGACACACAGACACACACAGACACACACAGACACACACAAACACACAGTGACACACACAGACACACACAGACACACACAAACACACACAGACACACACAGACACACACAGACACACACAGACACACACAAACACACACAGACACACACAGACACACAGACACACAGACACACACAGACACACACAGACACACAGACACACACAGACACACACAGACACACACAAACACACACAGACACACACAGACACACAGACACACAGACACACACAGACACACATACACACACATACACACACAGACACACACAAACACACAGTGACACACACAGACACACACAGACACACACAAACACACAGTGACACACACAGACACACACACACAGACCACAGACACGGCCGTACACACACAGACACACACAGACACACACAGACCACGGACACGGCCGTACACACACAGACACACACAGACACACACAGACCACGGACACGGCCGTACACACACAGACACACACAGACACACACAGACCACGGACACGGCCGTACACACACAGACACACACAGACACACACAGACCACGGACACGGCCGTACACACACAGACACACACGGACACACACAGACCACGGACACGGCCGTACACACACAGACACACACGGACACACACAGACCACGGACACGGCCGTACACGTACCTTTTCAGGGGGGAAGGTGCTCAAAATGAAAAAAAGTGTAACCTCCACCCCCTTTTATTTAAATGTTTTACTTTCATAATTCACGTCAAAATGTATGACATACCAAATGCCTCTGTAGCGAAAAAAACGAGTGTCATTTTTCAGCGTAGGCCTTTTTTTTGTTTCTCCAAACAACACACTCTCATCATCTCAAATTATAAGCCAGCTAGTTACACTGCCTCCTAAAGACATGATTGACATCTGGAACAGAAGGTGCATCAGCTGATGTTGATGATTGATGTAAATATGCTAGTTAGCTAGCTACTATATTTCTTTACTGATTGTGAAAGTGGGCTGTCAGCTGATGTTGATGATTGATGTAAATATGCTAGTTAGCTAGCTACTATATTTCTTTACTGATTGTGAAAGTGAGCTGTCAGCTGATGTTGATGATTGATGTAAATATGCTAGTTAGCTAGCTACTATATTTCTTTACTGATTGTGAAAGTGGGCTGTCAGCTGATGTTGATGATTGATGTAAATATGCTAGTTAGCTAGCTACTATATTTCTTTACTGATTGTGAAAGTGGGCTGTCAGCTGATGTTGATGATTGATGTAAATATGCTAGTTAGCTAGCTACTATATTTCTTTACTGATTGTGAAGGTGAGCTGTCAGCTGATGTTGATGATTGATGTAAATATGCTAGTTAGCTAGCTACTATATTTCTTTACTGATTGTGAAGGTGAGCTGTCAGCTGATCGTTCATGTTGATGTTGATGGTTAATGTAAATCTGTTAGTTAGCAAGCTCCGTTTCTTTTACTGATCGATCTGTTTCCTCCTTCTGCTGCTGGTATCAGCTCAACCAGACCGAATATTGGTGACGATGTGGGCGAAATCAAACGTCAATCAAATGCAAAGCTGCTGTGTCAGTGCTGATGACATGTTTTAACTAAACAGCGAGCTACACACTTTACCAGTGACCACTTCTCTCAAGCCCTGCGTGTTTGAAAACGGTGGGCATCAATCTCAGTACAGGTTCAAACTGGGTAAAAGGCGCAAGCAGACACAAGTGGAGCTCTGTACAGTCAATCACATTCAATCAATTATATTTATAAAGCCCTTTTTACATCAGCACATGTCACAAAGTGCTTATACAGAAACCCAGCTTAAAACTCCCCCAAACAGCAAGCAATGCAGATGTAGAAGCACAGTGGCTAGGAAAAACTCCCTAGAATGTGTAAATCAAGAGAACAGACAGGGGTGGTGAACTTGACAACTTGTGGGCAGTGGATTCCAAACAACAGATGACAATAAATCTACAAAAAAAAAAATCATTTTGGGGGAAATTATGTCACTTTGGAGACTGGAAGGACAAAGGGTCATGTGGCTCTGATCAGGTAGTGTCCTATCTGTACACACACACACACACACACCCACCCACCCACCCACCCACCCACCCACCCACCCACCCACCCACCCACCCACCCACCCACCCACCAACCTCCACGAATATCCCTGGTCATGGTCAACAACAAGAGCATTCAGACAGTCAGTCACGTACCCTCCTAAACCATCATGTAGATTACATTACAAAGTCTGTTTTCACTCACCATGTCGTGCCTTCATTTATATGATTGGTTTTCAGCTGGGACTATATTTAGCAACTCCCTCTCTACCTGTATTGTGGAGCTATGGACTAAATACTGTACATGGTTACCCTATCTGTTGAATAGAGGTTAAATACTGGGTCATCATATATGTTATTTGGAGATGAATTACAGGGTCATCCTATCTGTTATATTGTGATTAAATACATTGTTATCCTATCTGTGAAATTAAATACATTGTTATCCTATCTGTGAAATTAAATAAATTGTTATCCTATCTGTGAAATTAAATACATTGTTATTCTATCTGTGAAATTAAATACATTGTTATCCTATCTGTGAAATTAAATACATTGTTATCCTATCTGTGAAATTAAATACATTGTTATCCTATCTGTGAAATTAAATACATGGTTATTCTACCTGTTGTCTGTTAGATGGATTATTCAACATGTCCAATATTATGCGTAACACTCCAGATAACATGAATATCTGGAGCAGCTTTGGTCTGGTGTTAGTGATATAACATGGGTCTGGTGTTAGTGATATAACATGGGTCTGGTGTTAGTTATATAACATGGGTCTGGTGTTAGTGATATAACATGGGTCTGGTGTTAGTGATATAACATGGGTCTGGTGTTAGTGATATAACATGGGTCTGGTGTTAGTGATATAACATGGGTCTGGTGTTAGTGATATAACATGGGTCTGGTGTTAGTTATATAACATGGGCCTGGTGTTAGTTATATAACATGGGTCTGGTGTTAGTGATATAACATGGGTCTGGTGTTAGTGATATAACATGGGTCTGGTGTTAGTGATATAACATGGGTCTGGTGTTAGTGATATAACATGGGTCTGGTGTTAGTGATATAACATGGGTCTGGTGTTAGTTATATAACATGGGCCTGGTGTTAGTTATATAACATGGGCCTGGTGTTAGTGATATAACATGGGTCTGGTGTTAGTGATATAACATGGGTCTGGTGTTAGTGATATAACATGGGTCTGGTGATATAACATGGGTCTGGTGTTAGTGATATAACATGGGTCTGGTGATATAACATGGGCCTGGTGTTAGTTATATAACATGGGTCTGGTGATATAACATGGGCCTGGTGTTAGTTATATAACATGGGTCTGGTGTTAGTTATATAACATGGGTCTGGTGATATGACATGGGCCTGGTGTTAGTGATATAACATGGGTCTGGTGTTAGTGATATAACATGGGTCTGGTGATATAACATGGGCCTGGTGTTAGTTATATAACATGGGTCTGGTGATATAACATGGGCCTGGTGTTAGTTATATAACATGGGTCTGGTGTTAGTTATATAACATGGGTCTGGTGATATGACATGGGCCTGGTGTTAGTGATATAACATGGGTCTGGTGTTAGTGATATAACATGGGTCTGGTGTTAGTGATATAACATGGGTCTGGTGTTAGTGATATAACATGGGTCTGGTGTTAGTGATATAACATGGGTCTGGTGTTAGTGATATGACATGGGTCTGGTGTTAGTGATATAACATGGGCCTGGTGTTAGTTATATAACATGGGTCTGGTGTTAGTGATATAACATGGGTCTGGTGTTAGTGATATAACATGGGTCTGGTGTTAGTGATATAACATGGGTCTGGTGTTAGTGATATAACATGGGTCTGGTATTAGTGATATAACATGGGTCTGGTGTTAGTGATATAACATGGGCCTGGTGTTAGTGATATAACATGGGTCTGGTGTTAGTTATATAACATGGGTCTGGTTATTTAACATGGGCCTGGTGTTAGTTATATAACATGGGTCTGGTGATATAACATAGGTCTGGTGTTAGTTATATAACATAGGTCTGGTGTTAGTTATATAACATGGGTCTGGTGTTAGTTATATAACATGGGCCTGGTGTTAGTTATATAACATGGGTCTGGTGTTAGTTATATAACATGGGTCTGGTGTTAGTGATATAACATGGGCCTGGTGTTAGTGATATAACATGGGTCTGGTGTTAGTGATATAACATGGGTCTGGTGTTAGTGATATAACATGGGTCTGGTGTTAGTGATATAACATGGGTCTGGTGTTAGTGATATAACATGGGTCTGGTGTTAGTTATATAACATGGGCCTGGTGTTAGTTATATAACATGGGCCTGGTGTTAGTGATATAACATGGGTCTGGTGTTAGTGATATAACATGGGTCTGGTGTTAGTGATATAACATGGGTCTGGTGTTAGTTATATAACATGGGTCTGGTGATATAACATGGGTCTGGTGTTAGTGATATAACATGGGTCTGGTGATATAACATGGGCCTGGTGTTAGTTATATAACATGGGTCTGGTGATATAACATGGGCCTGGTGTTAGTTATATAACATGGGTCTGGTGTTAGTTATATAACATGGGTCTGGTGATATGACATGGGCCTGGTGTTAGTGATATAACATGGGTCTGGTGTTAGTGATATAACATGGGTCTGGTGATATAACATGGGCCTGGTGTTAGTTATATAACATGGGTCTGGTGATATAACATGGGCCTGGTGTTAGTTATATAACATGGGTCTGGTGTTAGTTATATAACATGGGTCTGGTGATATGACATGGGCCTGGTGTTAGTGATATAACATGGGTCTGGTGTTAGTGATATAACATGGGTCTGGTGTTAGTGATATAACATGGGTCTGGTGTTAGTGATATAACATGGGTCTGGTGTTAGTGATATAACATGGGTCTGGTGTTAGTGATATGACATGGGTCTGGTGTTAGTGATATAACATGGGCCTGGTGTTAGTTATATAACATGGGTCTGGTGTTAGTGATATAACATGGGTCTGGTGTTAGTGATATAACATGGGTCTGGTGTTAGTGATATAACATGGGTCTGGTGTTAGTGATATAACATGGGTCTGGTATTAGTGATATAACATGGGTCTGGTGTTAGTGATATAACATGGGCCTGGTGTTAGTGATATAACATGGGTCTGGTGTTAGTTATATAACATGGGTCTGGTTATTTAACATGGGCCTGGTGTTAGTTATATAACATGGGTCTGGTGATATAACATAGGTCTGGTGTTAGTTATATAACATAGGTCTGGTGTTAGTTATATAACATGGGTCTGGTGTTAGTTATATAACATGGGCCTGGTGTTAGTTATATAACATGGGTCTGGTGTTAGTTATATAACATGGGTCTGGTGTTAGTGATATAACATGGGCCTGGTGTTAGTGATATAACATGGGTCTGGTGTTAGTGATATAACATGGGTCTGGTGTTAGTTATATAACATGGGCCTGGTGTTAGTTATATAACATGGGTCTGGTGTTAGTTATATAACATGGGCCTGGTGTTAGTTATATAACATGGGCCTGGTGTTAGTTATATAACATGGGCCTGGTGTTAGTGATATAACATGGTCCTGGTGTTAGTGATATAACATGGGTCTGGTGTTAGTGATATAACATGGGTCTGGTGTTAGTGATATAACATGGGTCTGGTGTTAGTTATATAACATGGGTCTGGTGTTAGTTATATAACATGGGCCTGGTGTTAGTGATATAACATGGGCCTGGTGTTAGTTATATAACATGGGTCTGGTGTTAGTGATATAACATGGGTCTGGTGTTAGTTATATAACATGGGCCTGGTGTTAGTTATATAACATGGGTCTGGTGTTAGTTATATAACATGGGCCTGGTGTTAGTGATATAACATGGGTCTGGTGTTAGTTATACAACATGGGTCTGGTGTTAGTGATATAACATGGGTCTGGTGTTAGTGATATAACATGGGTCTGGTGTTAGTGATATAACATGGGTCTGGTGTTAGTTATATAACATGGGTCTGGTGTTAGTGATATAACATGGGTCTGGTGTTAGTTATATAACATGGGTCTGGTGTTAGTTATATAACATGGGTCTGGTGTTAGTGATATAACATGGGCCTGGTCATATAACATGGTATAGAACAACGTGTGTGTGTTTAACATGATATTGTCACGTTTACTCCCTCTCTCTCCGGCCTCTAGGTCATCAGGCTGCTGATTCTCCCGCGCACCAGCGCCTCATGACACTCACCTGGACTCCATCCCCTCCTTGATTATCTTCCCTCTATCTGTCACTCACCTGGACTCCATCCCCTCCTTGATTATCTTCCCTCTATCTGTCACTCACCTGGACTCCATCCCCTCCTTGATTATCTTCCCTATATCTGTCACTCACCTGGACTCCATCCCCTCCTTGATTATCTTCCCTCTATCTGTCACTCACCTGGACTCCATCCCCTCCTTGATTATCTTCCCTCTATCTGTCACTCACCTGGACTCCATCCCCTCCTTGATTATCTTCCCTATATCTGTCACTCACCTGGACTCCATCCCCTCCTTGATTATCTTCCCTATATCTGTCACTCACCTGGACTCCATCACCTCCTTGATTATCTTCCCTATATCTGTCACTCACCTGGACTCCATCCCCTCCTTGATTATCTTCCCTCTATCTGTCACTCACCTGGACTCCATCACCTCCTTGATTATCTTCCCTATATCTGTCACTCACCTGGACTCCATCACCTCCTTGATTATCTTCCCTCTATCTGTCACTCACCTGGACTCCATCACCTCCTTGATTATCTTCCCTATATCTGTCACTCCCCTGGACTCCATCCCCTCCTTGATTATCTTCCCTATATCTGTCACTCCCCTTGGTTCTTTCCTCAGGTGTTATTGACTCTGTTTCATGACACTCACCTGGACTCCATCCCCTCCTTGATTATCTTCCCTATATCTGTCACTCCCCTTGGTTCTTTCCTCAGGTGTTATTGACTCTGTTTCATGACACTCACCTGGACTCCATCACCTCCTTGATTATCTTCCCTCTATCTGTCCCTCCCCTGGACTCCATCCCCTCCTTGATTATCTTCCCTCTATCTGTCACTCCCCTGGACTCCATCCCCTCCTTGATTATCTTCCCTCTATCTGTCACTCCCCTTGGTTCTTTCCTCAGGTGTTATTGCCTCTGTTTTCGTGTCGGTGCGTTGTTTGTGTTTCGTGTTCATTTGCTTCTTTAATTTATTAAAACACTCGCTCCCTGAACTTGCTTCCTGACTCTCAACGCACAACGCACACGTTACATAATACAGGACAACTTGTTTGTGTGTTTTTTTTCCGATTTGCACCAATAAATCATGTCAATGTAATACAACAAATGTTTACAATTAAAGGGTTTTATCAATTCCAATTCAACGGGACAGCAATGGGGACACTCATTACCGTACAGTACGATTCAAACGTTCAAATATGAAGTGCTACTCTACCACCAGTAGCAAAAAATGTATTGTTTGGTGTACCATGGAGTACTGAGTTTATATCATTAATAAAACACTCATATCCTGAAAGGTCACAAAGGGCAACAGAATGTCCTCCTGGAGGAATTGTTGAAAGGAAAACCATTTAAATTAAGATTTCCCTGGATAAGATTTTTATGAGTACTAAATTGACACGTGTCTGGAAATTAATGACTCTATACTACACCCACTACACCTTGCTCTGAGTCATTGACACACACACACACACACACACACACACACACACACACACACACACACACACACACACACACACACACACACACACACACACACACACACACTCCTGATCATTGGTCTGATTAATAGAGGGTGAATTGGATATTTAATTGGATGTGGTTACAATTATATAGCCTAGTCTCTGCTATGATCAACCAGCCCAGACAACCAAAGATGGCACCCTTGTGTGTACGTGTGTGTGTTAGTGTGTGCATGTAAGTGTGTTTGTGTGTGTGTGTATGTGAGTGCATACGTGCGTACCACTTCTACCTCCCCCCCACCACTCCCACATAGACTTCTACCTCTCCACCCCCCCACCACACCTACATAGACTTCTACCTCTCCACCCCCCACCACCCCTACATAGACTTCTACCTCTCCACCCCCCCACCACCCCTACATAGACTTCTACCTCTCCATCCCCCCACCACCCCTACCTCTCCCCCCCACCACTCCCACATAGACTTCTACCTCTCCACCCCCCCACCACACCTACATAGACTTCTACCTCTCCACCCCCCACCACCCCTACATAGACTTCTACCTCTCCACCCCCCCACCACCCCTACATAGACTTCTACCTCTCCACCCCCCCACCACCCCTACCTCTCCACCCCCCACCATATAGACTTCTACCTCTCCACCCCACCACCATATAGACTTCTACCTCTCCACCCCCCCACCATATAGACTTCTACCTCTCAACCCCCCCTATCTCTCCACCCCCCCCCCACCATATAGACTTCTACCTCTCCACCCCCCCCACCATATAGACTTCTACCTCTCAACCCCCCCACCACCCCTATCTCTCCACCCCCCCTATCTCTCCACCCCCCCCACCATATAGACCTCTACCTATCCACCCCCCACCACCCCTACCTCTCCACCCCCCACCATATAGACTTCTACCTGTCCACCCCCCACTATAGAGACTTCTACCTCTCCACCCCCCAGTATGGAGACTTCTACCTCTCCACCCCCCACCATATAAACTTCTACCTCTCCACCCCCCACTATAGAGACTTCTACCTCTCCACCCCCCCACCCTATAGACGTCTACCTCTCCACCCCCCCACCCTATAGACGTCTACCTCTCCACCCCCCCCACCATATAGACTTCTACCTCTCCACCCCCCCCACCATATAGACTTCTACCTCTCCACCCCCCCACCATATAGACTTCTACCTCTCCACCCCCCACCATATAGACTTCTACCTCTCCACCCCCCCACCATATAGACTTCTACCTCTCCACCCCCCCACCATATAGACTTCTACCTCTCCACCCCACCACCATATAGACTTCTACCTCTCCACCCCCCCACCATATAGACTTCTACCTCTCAACCCCCCCACCACCCCTATCTCTCCACCCCCCCACCATATAGACTTCTACCTATCCACCCCCCACCACCCCTACCTCTCCAACCCCCACCATATAGACTTCTACCTGTCCACCGCCCAGTATAGAGACTTCTACCTCTCCACCCCCCACCATATAAACTTCTACCTCTCCACCCCCCACTATAGAGACTTCTACCTCTCCACCCCCCCACCCTATAGACGTCTACCTCTCCACCCCCCCACCCTATAGACGTCTACCTCTCCACCCTCCCACCATATAGACTTCTACCTCTCCACCCCCCCACCATATAGACTTCTACCTCTCCACCCCCCCACCATATAGACTTCTACCTCTCCACCCCCCACCATATAGACTTCTACCTCTCCACCCCCCCACCATATAGACTTCTACCTCTCCACCACCCCACCATATAGACTTCTACCTCTCCACCCCCCCACCATATAGACTTCTACCTCTCCACCCCCCCACCATATAGACTTCTACCTCTCCACCCCCCACCATATAGACATCTACCTCTCCACCCCCCCCACCATATAGACTTCTACCTCTCCACCCCCCCCACCATATAGACTTCTACCTCTCCACCCCCCCACCATATAGACTTCTACCTCTCCACCCCCCACCATATAAACTTCTACCTCTCCACCTCCCCACCATATAGACATATACCTCTCCACCTCCCCCCCCACCATATAGACTTCTACCTCTCCACCCCCCCACCATATAGACTTCTACCTCTCCACCCCCCACCATATAGACTTCTACCTCTCCACCCCCCCACCATATAGACTTCTACCTCTCCACCCCCCACCACCCCTATCTCTCCACCCCCCCCACCATATAGACTTCTACCTCTCCACCCCCCCACTACCCCTATCCCTCCACCCCCCCACCATATAGACTTCTATCTCTCCACCCCCCACACCACCCCTACCTCTCCACCCCCCACCATATAGACTTCTACCTCTCCACCCCCCACCCCTACCTCTCCACCCCCCCACCATATAGACTTCTATCTCTCCACCCCCCACACCACCCCTACCTCTCCACCCCCCACCATATAGACTTCTACCTCTCCACGCCCCACCCCTACCTCTCCACCCCCCACACCACCCCTACCTCTCCACCCCCCACCATATAGACTTCTACCTCTCCACCCCCCACCATATAGACTTCTACCTCTCCACCCCCCCACCATATAGACTTCTACCTCTCAACCCCCCCACCACCCCTATCTCTCCACACCCCCCCACCATATAGACTTCTACCTATCCACCCCCCACCACCCCTACCTCTCCACCCCTCACCATATAGACTTCTACCTGTCCACCCCCCAGTATAGAGACTTCTACCTCTCCACCCCCCACCATATAAACTTCTACCTCTCCACCCCCCACTATAGAGACTTCTACCTCTCCACCCCCCCACCCTATAGACATCTACCTCTCCACCCCCCCACCCTATAGACGTCTACCTCTCCACCTCCCCACCATATAGACTTCTACCTCTCCACCCCCCCCCCACCATATAGACTTCTACCTCTCCACCCCCCCACCATATAGACTTCTACCTCTCCACCCCCCACCATATAGACTTCTACCTCTCCACGCCCCCACCATATAGACTTCTACCTCTCCACCCCCCCACCATATAGACTTCTACCTCTCCACCCCCCCCACCATATAGACTTCTACCTCTCCACCCCCCCACCATATAGACATCTACCTATCCACCCCCCACCACCCCTACCTCTCCACCCCCCACCATATAGACTTCTACCTGTCCACCCCCCAGTATAGAGACTTCTACCTCTCCACCCCCCCACCATATAGACTTCTACCTCTCCACCCCCCACCATATAGACTTCTACCTCTCCACCCCCCCACCATATAGACTTCTACCTCTCCACCCCCCACCATATAAACTTCTACCTCTCCACCTCCCCACCATATAGACATATACCTCTCCACCTCCCCCCCCCACCATATAGACTTCTACCTCTCCACCCCCCCCACCATATAGACTTCTACCTCTCCACCCCCCACCATATAGACTTCTACCTCTCCACCCCCCCACCATATAGACTTCTACCTCTCCACCCCCCACCACCCCTATCTCTCCACCCCCCCACCATATAGACTTCTACCTCTCCACCCCCCCACTACCCCTATCCCTCCACCCCCCCACCATATAGACTTCTATCTCTCCACCCCCCACACCACCCCTACCTCTCCACCCCCCACCATATAGACTTCTACCTCTCCACCCCCGACCCCTACCTCTCCACCCCCCCACCATATAGACTTCTATCTCTCCACCCCCCACACCACCCCTACCTCTCCACCCCCCACCATATAGACTTCTACCTCTCCACGCCCCACCCCTACCTCTCCACCCCCCACACCACCCCTACCTCTCCACCCCCCACCATATAGACTTCTACCTCTCCACCCCCCACCATATAGACTTCTACCTCTCCACCCCCCACCACCCCTACCTCTCCACCCCCCACCATATAGACTTCTACCTCTCCACGCCCCACCCCTACCTCTCCACCCCCCACACCACCCCTACCTCTCCACCCCCCACCATATAGACTTCTACCTCTCCACCCCCCACCACCCCTATCTCTCCACCCCCCCCACCATATAGACTTCTACCTCTCCACCCCCCACCATATAGACTTCTACCTCTCCACCCCCCCACCATATAGACTTCTACCTCTCCACCCCCCCACCACCCCTATCTCTCCACCCCCCCACCATATAGACTTCTACCTCTCCACCCCCCACCATATAGACTTCTACCTCTCCACCCCCCCCACCATATAGACTTCTATCTCTCCACCCCCCCACCACCCCTATCCCTCCACCCCCCCACCATATAGACTTCTACTTCTCCACCCCCCCCACCATATAGACTTCTATCTCTCCACCCCCCACCATATAGACTTCTACCTCTCCACCCCCCCACCATATAGACATCTACCTCTCCACCCCCCCACCATATAGACTTCTACCTCTCCACCCCCCCACCATATAGACTTCTACCTCTCCACCCCCCCACCCCTACCTCTCCACCCCCCACCATATAGACTTCTACATCTCCACCCCCCCCACCATATAGACTTCTACCTCTCCACCCCCACCACCCCTACCTCTCCACCCCCACCATATAGACTTCTACCTCTCCACCCCCCCACCATATAGACTTCTACCTCTCCACCCCCCACCCCTACCTCTCCACCCCCACCATATAGACTTCTACCTCTCCACCCCCCACCAGTACATAGACCCCAGGCAGTGGCTGTGTCACACCTATATCTGTCGGTCTCCAACAGAGGAGCCATAAAGGGTCCTGCACCGTAGCAGTAATAGTAATACCATTACACCTTCATGATCGACTCCAGCGGTTTTAAAGAGATCATTTCATCCTTTTCTGCCCATGTTTTGATTTCACAGTCGACACTTCCCTATTCCTCCATACATTTACATGTGCATGTACATTTGACTGATTTAGCAGTTAGATACCTACGTGGGACATCCACATAGGTGGGACAACCGCATTGGGAGGTGCATTTTAGAAGAGTCAGAGGGTGGTGATCAAGTGCAAGTGTTTTTACATGTGTTTGTATATGTGTCACGAACCCCGCTTCCTGAGTCTGTGTTTGCCTGTGTTTCTGTCCTGGAGTGTGTTTCCGGTGTCCTGGAACGCACCCTGTCTGGTTGCCGGGCAGATTAGCTTGTTGGGAGATCGATGTTCACCCGCACCTGTATTCCATCAGTAATCTGCACACCTGTCCTGATCATCACCTCTCCCCTTCAAAAGCTCTGACCTGACATCCATTCCCTGCCGGATCGTTAGCCATGAACAGTATGTTGTGCCATAGTATCAGCCTCAAGTTGGATAGAATTTGTTTTGTTGTTTTGTACGTCTTGCTTGCCTTCAACTTACCTCCGTTTGTTCTGTCTTCAGTTACTCACCCGGATCATTTACCCCATTCCCGCCTGGTCAGCGGAGGATTCCGCTTCCCCATTGGATCCACCTATTTACTCCCATCAACTCACCACCGCTGCGCCACCTGGATGTATCTACCCACTCACATTCACTTGTAAATAAATACTCACCTTCTTCCTACTCTCCTTGTCCTGGTCTGCTTCTGGGTTCGATTTTGAAGAAACGTGACAGAACGATCCGGCCAAGGATGAACCCAGCGGACCTGGATTCCATTACCCAGCAGGGGAAGACACTGGGACAACACAAGACGGCGCTACAGGAGATAGCGGGTGCAATCCAGAATTTATCTGCTAGCTTGACACAAATCCAGGATCAGCTCAGTTTGCCGGCGATTCATTCACCACCTGTTTCAACCATCTCACCTGCCGTGTCTGATGCGGTTTCCTTCCGTGAACCCAAGGTACCGACGCCTGATAAATATGAAGGGGATTTGGGAAGATGCCGTTCGTTTCTTATGCAGTGTGGGTTAGTGTTTGATCTGCAGCCCCATTCTTACGCCACTGACAAGGCTAGGATAGCCTTTGTCATTGAATTGCTGCGTGGAAGAGCTCTGGAATGGGCTTCAGCCGTTTGGGAACGACAGGAGACCTGCATGGCTTCATACCAGGAATTCACGGGAGAGATGAGAAGGCTTTTTGACCATCCAGTCCGAGGTAAGGACGCAGCTAAACGTTTGTTCACTCTTCGCCAAGGAGCTTGCAGTGTGGCAGACTTTGTGATAGAATTCAGGACATTGGCTGTGGAGAGTGGTTGGAATGAGGAATCAATACAAGCGGTTTTTTACCAGGGGTTGTCGGAGCAACTCAAGGACGAGCTGATCTCCTATCCAGAGCCTAGTGACCTAGATAGTTTGGTTACCTTAGCTATTCGGGTAGATAATAGAGTCCGAGAGAGAAGGAGGGAGAAGCAGTGGGGTCCATCTAATCAATCTGAGACTAGGTTACCATTCGGGTCAGGAAGTGGTAGCTCGGGACATTACATCTCCGTTTGTCCTCAGCGCCCGTTAAACTGCTCGGCTCGTTAAGTTTGGGAGGTTTGTTAGCGAGCCAGTTTCAACCTCTCAAGAGCCCTGTCAGACCTCGTTTTCCTGCTACCCTCATAAATAAGAATCAGAGTTTAGCGATTAACGCTTTCATCGATTCAGGTGCCGATGACAGCTTCATTGATGCCGACTTAGTGGAACAGCTGGGGCTTTCCAAGGAGCAACTACCGGAAGCCATTGAAGCAACCACTCTGAACGGCAGTAGTCTGGCACGGATCACTATGAGGACCGAACCGGTTAAGATGTTGTTGTCGGGGAATCATTCAGAGGTTATTTCTTTTTTCATTTTGCCTTCCCCCCATGTTCCTCTGGTTCTTGGATACCCCTGGCTAAGAGAACACAATCCTTCGTTCGATTGGGTGACTGGTAAGGTGACTAGTTGGAGCATTGAGTGCCATGCTAACTGCCTCAGGACTGCCTGTTCTCATGCTGTCCCCAGTCGGGTCAGTGAGTCTGCTCCTACTGATTTGTCCCTGGTTCCTGAAACATATCATGAGTTGGGTGAGGTGTTCAGTAAGCAGAAAGCTCAGTCACTTCCTCCCCACCGACCTTATGATTGTACAATTAAGCTGTTCCCTGGAGCTGCCTTTCCCAAGGGACGGTTATACAGTATTTCTCGACCTGAGCGGGAAGCCCTGGAGACCTACATAAAGGAGTCTCTTGCTGCAGGTCTCATTCGTCCCTCATCATCACCCCTGGGAGCTGGATTTTTTTTTTGTGAGTAAGAAGGATGGCTCTCTTCGACCGTGTATTGATTATCGGGGGTTGAATGATATTACGGTCAAAAACAAGTACCCCTTGCCCTTGATGAGCTCCGCTTTCGATTCTTTACAGGGTGCTACTGTGTTTACGAAGCTTGATCTACGCAATGCGTATCATCTGGTTCGGATCAAAGAGGGGGACGAGTGGTTGACTGGATTCAATACACCTATGGGACATTTCGAGTACCAGGTGATGCCGTTTGGACTTTCCAACGCTCCAGCAGTGTTCCAAGGTTTGGTGAATGACGTACTGAGGGATATGATCGGTCTGTTTGTGTTCGTTTACCTGGATGACATCCTGATTTTCTCCAAGGAGCTTTCCAGCCACATCCAGCATGTTAAACAGGTTCTGCAGCGGTTATTGGAGAACCGTCTGTTTGTGAAGGCAGAGAAGTGTGATTTTCACGCCCACACTACATCCTTCCTCGGGTACATCATCTCCAGGGGTGAGATCAAGATGGACCAAGAGAAGGTTCGGGCGGTTCGGGATTGGGCCCGGCCCGGTACGAGATTGCAGCTCCAGAGATTCCTGGGATTTGCGAACTTCTATCGGAGGTTTATCCGTGATTACAGCCGTGTGGCCGCCCCTTTAACTGCTCTGACGTCTTGCACCAGAATATTCTGTTGGACTCCTGAGGCAGACCGAGCATTTCTGAACTTGAAGAGCCGATTCACCAACGCACCGATTCTATCTCAACCTGACACTTCCCGTCAGTTTGTTGTTGAGGTGGACGCGTCTGATGTGGGGGTGGGCGCCATCCTGTCCCAGCGTAGCTCCACTGACGGTAAACTCCATCCCTGCGCCTTCTACTCTTGTCGTCTTTCACCAGCTGAGAGAAACTACGATGTGGGTAACCGGGAGCTTCTCGCTGTGAAGCTTGCCTTGGAGGAGTGGCGTCACTGGTTGGAGGGAGCGGAGCAACCGTTTGTGGTCTGGACTGACCACAAGAATCTGGCTTACGTGCAATCGGCTAAACGTCTCAACTCCCGTCAGGCCAGGTGGGCTTTGTTTTTTGGACGCTTCAATTTTTCCCTGACGTTCCGACCTGGGTCGAAGAACGGCAAAGCGGACGCCTTGTCCCGGATGTTCTCCAAGACGGATGAGAGTGGGGCCAAGACTGAGACGATTCTTCCCCAGAACCTTGTCGTGGGAGCCGTTACATGGAAGATTGAGGAGGATGTGATGGTGGCCCTTCGGACGCAGCCCGGCCCCGGTAACGGTCCACCCGGTCGGTTGTTCGTGCCTGAGTCGGTCCGTTCTGCTGTTCTTCAGTGGTCCCACGCCAGCAAGATAGCTTGTCACCCTGGCGTTGCTCGGACTATGGCGCTACTGCGCAGACTATTTTGGTGGCCTGCCATGGGAGAAGATACCCGGAGGTTTGTTGCCGCATGTCCTGTTTGTGCTCAGAACAAGAGTACCAATCGGCCCAGCTCTGGGCTTCTTCACCCCCTACCTATTCCTCGGCGACCTTGGTCGCATCTGGCCCTGGATTTTGTCACGGGATTGCCCCCTTCTGTTGGGAACACGGTCATTCTGACCATTGTGGACAGATTCAGCAAGTTTGCTCATTTTGTCCCTCTCTCCAAGCTTCCATCTGCCACGGAGACGTCCGAGATCCTTGTTAGGGAGGTTTTCAGGGTCCACGGATTGCCCAGTGACATTGTTTCTGACCGTGGTCCTCAATTTACCTCTGCTGTCTGGAAATCCTTCTGTTTGGCCATTGGAGCTACAGTCAGTCTCACTTCTGGATTTCACCCACAATCTAATGGTCAGGCGGAGAGAGCCAACCAGAAGATGGAGTCCACGCTGCGTTGTCTTGTCTCCTCTGATCCCACCTCTTGGTCATCTCAATTACCCTGGGTCGAGTATGCCCATAATACCCTTCCTTCATCTGCCACTGGGATGTCCCCCTTCCAATGCCTGTACGGATACCAACCTCCCTTGTTTCCTTCTCAGGAGAGGGATCTTTCGGTTCCTTCTGTCCAGGTCCACATTCGTCGTTGCCACCGGACCTGGCATCGGGCCAGGAAGGTTCTCCTTAGAGTTTCTGACCGGTATCAGATCCAGGCGAATCGTCGCCGTATTCCTGCTCCCGCTTACACCATCGGAGATAAGGTTTGGTTGGCTACACGGGATCTTCCTCTACGGACTGAGTCGAGTAAACTGTCACCGAAGTTCATTGGTCCGTTTGTGGTGGAGAGAATCATTAACCCTGTTGTGGTCCGACTCAAATTGCCGGCAACGCTTCGAGTACACCCCACTTTTCATGTCTCCTGCCTCAAGCCGGTTCTCATCAGTCCTCTGTTGCCCCCTCCTCCTCGTCCTCCTCCTCCTCAGATGATCGGAGGTGGTCCTGCCTACACGGTGCGCCGCATAATGGATTCCAGACGGCGGGGTCGAGGTTTCCAATATCTCGTGGATTGGGAAGGATATGGTCCAGAGGAGAGGAGTTGGATTCCTCGGCGTCAGATCCTTGATGACGACCTGCTTCGTGACTTCTACCGCCTCCACCCTGGTGCTCTAGGTAGTCCGCCCGGTGGCGTTCGTCGGAGGGGGGGGTACTGTCACGAACCCCGCTTCCTGAGTCTGTGTTTGCCTGTGTTTCTGTCCTGGAGTGTGTTTCCGGTGTCCTGGAACGCACCCTGTCTGGTTGCCGGGCAGATTAGCTTGTTGGGAGATCGATGTTCACCCGCACCTGTATTCCATCAGTAATCTGCACACCTGTCCTGATCATCACCTCTCCCCTTCAAAAGCTCTGACCTGACATCCATTCCCTGCCGGATCGTTAGCCATGAACAGTATGTTGTGCCATAGTATCAGCCTCAAGTTGGATAGAATTTGTTTTGTTGTTTTGTACGTCTTGCTTGCCTTCAACTTACCTCCGTTTGTTCTGTCTTCAGTTACTCAACCGGATCATTTACCCCATTCCCGCCTGGTCATCGGAGGATTCCGCTTCCCCATTGGATCCACCTATTTACTCACATCAACTCACCACCGCTGCCCGCTACGCCACCTGGATGTATCTACCCACTCACATTCACTTGTAAATAAATACTCACCTTCTTCCTACTCTCCTTGTCCTGGTCTGCTTCTGGGTTCGATTTTGAAGAAACGTGACAATATGGGGGTGTTGTAACGATTTTCCTCCTCTTCTGGGGAGGAGTAGGAAATATCAGACCAATGCGCAGCGTGGTAAGTGTCCATGTTTATTATAACCGGAACACTGAAACAAAAACAAAAGTAGAACAAAACTCAACAGTTCTGTCAGATACTCACACAAAACAGAAAACAATCACCCACAACTCAAAATGGGAAAACAGGCTGCCTAAGTACGGCTCTCAATCAGAGACAACGATTGCCAGCTGCCTCTGATTGGGAACCATACCAGGCCAAACACATAGAGATAGAAAACAGAACACAAAACATAGAATGCCCACCCCAACTCACGCCCTGACCAAACTAAAATAGAGACATAAAAAAGGAACTAAGGTCAGGACGTGACAGGTGTGGTGTTGGGAAGAGGAGGGGGATTATTTAAGATACTCTTTGAAGAAGTAGGGTTTCAGGTGCTTTCGGAAGATGGGCAGGGACTCTGCTGTCCAAGTTTCAGGGGGAAGCTGGTTCCACCATTTTGTATTTTGAATTTCGTATTCATTATGGATCCTCATTAGTTCCTACAAAGGCAGCAGCTGCTCTTCCTGGGATCCAGCAAAATTAAGGCAGTTTATAAAAATTTTAAAACATTACAATACATTCACAACAGATTTCACAACATGTGAAAGTGTGTGTCCTCAGGCCACTACTCTAATACCAAATATCTACAATGCAAAATCCATGTGTACATGTGCGTGTGTTATCGTGTGTTTGTATGCATGTGTCTGCACCTATGTTTGTGTTGCTTCACCGTTCACGCCCATGAGAAGCAGGATAGCGTACGCCCAGCAATAGGTCCAGACCTCCCACAGCTGGCAGTGTTCCGTCAGATCCAGAGTGAGGGAAAGGAGCTGAACTCGACAACGAAGCCCCTGTTGGAGTCAGCATAGTTAGAGTTGTCTCAGACACGTGCAGTCCCAGAGATGAAGGCACAGGTAAATCAGCCATCAGTGCAGCGAAGCTATGTCGATCTGCTCCGAACTCCCTCGCAGCCAGTCCTATCCGCTTCGCAGCATGCCACTTGCCTTCGGTTTCCACAACTTGTGACATGGGACCGTCGCTGATTGGAACACTCTTGTTGCTGTTCTCTGTCTCCTTCACTACAGAATGGTAGAAGAGAAGCAGATGCACATGGGCCTTGGCTAAAACAAAGAATAGGTAGTAGGGTGGAATTTGGAATTGGAATTGGAATTTGGAATTGGAATTTGTTTGACATTCTGAATTGACTGGAATTAAATTGGAATTGATCCCAACTCCGGCACTGTGGGTTACTAACTGTTCAGTACTGTACGGCCTTGAGAATGACCATTCCCTTCAACACAAGAGTTGCTGTAACTTTTTCCATGGCTACCGGCAGATAGTGCTCAACAAATACTGTATAGTCATTGTCATTAGGGTAGACCGTCGTTGTAAATAACAATCTGTTCTTAAACACGGACTTGCCTAGTTAAATAAAGGGATAAATTAACCAGGCCTTCCTCCTGAGGGATACGTGTATCGCAAAGCGTTGACACAAAACAAATCTGCATCCCGAATGGTACTCTATTCCCTACATAATGCACTACTTTAGAGAAGAACACAATTAGCGCCTGGTCAGAAGTAGTGTACTGTACATGGAATAAGGTGTGATTTGGGATGCAACCCAAATGTCTCATACTGGGGCGGGGGGATGCTGCAGAATGTCTTTATGTTATGTATGCCTGATACTGTACAGAGACATGGAACATGGTAGGCTGCACAGTATGACCAATGATGTCACTGACGATGTCACTCCGGGACAGAGGGGTTGCTGGGACACTCGGGGGGGGGATATTTTATTTAGTCTGTAGTTATCTGGATATTTTAGTCTATAGTTATCTGGATATTTTAGTCTGTAGTTATCTGGATATTTTAGTCTGTAGTTATCTGGATATTTCAGTCTGTAGTTATCTGGATATTTTAGTCTGTAGTTATCTGGATATTTCAGTCTATAGTTATCTGGATATTTCAGTCTATAGTTATCTGGATATTTCAGTCTGTAGTTATCTGGATATTTCAGTCTGTAGTTATCTGGATATTTTAGTCTGTAGTTATCTGGATATTTTAGTCTGTAGTTATCTGGATATTTTAGTCTGTAGTTATCTGGATATTTCAGTCTGTAGTTATCTGGATATTTCAGTCTGTAGTTATCTGGATATTTCAGTCTGCAGTTATCTGGATATTTTATTTAGTCTGTAGTTATCTGGATATTTTAGTCTGTAGTTATCTGGATATTTTAGTCTGTAGTTATCTGGATATTTTAGTCTGTAGTTATCTGGATATTTCAGTCTGTAGTTATCTGGGTATTTTATTTAGTCTGTAGTTATCTGGATATTTCAGTCTATAGTTATCAAGATATTTTCATTCTCACAGTGTTGTATGTAATAATCCTCCTCACCCAGGCTTTGTCTCTCATTTACTCCCAGCCATTTCAGTCCCAAAGAGATCTGGAGGCTCCAGGGAGTCCTCTTCTGGTGGGAGTGAGTACTGCCTCTCCCGTTCACCACTACTACCGGCACAGATAACACATCTCAACTCATCTCTATCAAATCATCAGGGTTATGGCTTGACCCGGGGAAGAGAAGAGAGAGAGAGGAAAATACATTCTGCTCAGTTATAGCAAAAAATATGCGCTCTTGGAACAGCATACATATTAATCTGAAACATATGCGAGATCCAAGTCATTTGAACTAAAAACCTCAACAGGGTGAATATGAACCATCCTTCCCTCTGTACGTAGCTTTATTAAACCTAAGAGGATGAATATGAATCATCCTTCCCTCTGTACGTAGCTTTATAAAACCTAAAGAGGGTGAATATGAATCATCCTTCCTTCTGTACGTAGCTTTATAAAACCTAAAGAGGGTGAATATGAATCATCCTTCCTTCTGTACGTAGCTTTATAAAACCTAAAGAGGGTGAATATGAATCATCCTTCCTTCTGTACGTAGCTTTATAAAACCTAAAGAGGGTGAATATGAATCATCCTTCCTTCTGTACGTAGCTTTATAAAACCTAAAGAGGGTGAATATGAACCATCCTTCCTTCTGTACGTAGCTTTATAAAACCTAAAGAGGGTGAATATGAATCATCCTTCCCTCTGTACGTAGCTTTATAAAACCTAAAGAGGGTGAATATGAATCATCCTTCCTTCTGTACGTAGCTTTATAAAACCTAAAGAGGGTGAATATGAATCATCCTTCCTTCTGTACGTAGCTTTATAAAACCTAAAGAGGGTGAATATGAATCATCCTTCCCTCTGTACGTAGCTTTATAAAACCTAAAGAGGGTGAATATGAATCATCCTTCCTTCTGTACGTAGCTTTATAAAACCTAAAGAGGGTGAATATGAATCATCCTTCCTTCTGTACGTAGCTTTATAAAACCTAAAGAGGGTGAATATGAATCATCCTTCCTTCTGTACGTAGCTTTATAAAACCTAAAGAGGGTGAATATGAATCATCCTTCCTTCTGTACGTAGCTTTATAAAACCTAAAGAGGGTGAATATGAACCATCCTTCCTTCTGTACGTAGCTTTATAAAACCTAAAGAGGGTGAATATGAATCATCCTTCCCTCTGTACGTAGCTTTATAAAACCTAAAGAGGATGAATATGAACCATCCTTCCTTCTGTACGTAGCTTTATAAAACCTAAGAGGATGAATATGAACCATCCTTCCTTCTGTACGTAGCTTTATAAAACCTAAAGAGGATGAATATGAACCATCCTTCCTTCTGTACGTAGCTTTATAAAACCTAAAGAGGGTGAATATGAACCATCCTTCCCTCTGTACGTAGCTTTGTAATGGAGCCATAGCAGCAGCTGAATGAAAATGGAGCAATTACTATGTTGAGGTCAGAAGGCAATGACTATCTGAGCCATAGAAGTAGAATATATTTAGAATATAATTATACTGACTTGAATAGGGATTCACATTCTAGTAATTATATTCTGGTTCTGTTTCTATGATCCATGTGCCGGGCTGACTATATAGCCTGTATTGGGGGAAATCCTCAGCCTTCTGTCCATGCCAACGTAGAACTAAGATTATAGTACATTGACTTGAATCAGGGTTTTTCCCATTCTAGTAATTCTATTGCTATGATCTGTGCTCTAACTGTACTGCAGAGCCACTCACTATATTATAGTGGTCTGTCGAGCTGAGGTCTTTTCCTCGTGGACCTGCTTAGCAAGTTAGCGAAGCTTAGCGAGCTAGCGCCCAATGCTAATGCTAAACTTCTCCGATGTTTGGCAATTAGGGACGAAGGAGAAAAAAGCGTAGTAGTTTCATAAATTTTGACTTCATTTTCTTCTAGCTCTTTTGAACGGCATGGAGTGTCCTCTTGTGCTCGATTTGCTTAGCTTTACAGCAAGACTGTTCATGTATGTTTGGAGTGTCCACAATGTCCCATCCGCTCCTACCTGAAGACTGTTAATGCATGTTATTTTCCATCCCAGTTTCCATCTCCTTAGGGGGCTCCATATGTGGAAAGTACCAGATAAAATTAACTGCTATTGGTGGATATGTCTGGACTGAAGGCAAGGCAACAATAGTTGAAGACTAGCTACCTGTCCAGGTGGTGTGTTAACGGGGTAATTCTACTGTGAGACTCTTAGAGTTCTACAGGGTAATTCCACTGTGAGACACTTAGATAGAGTTCTACAGGGTAGTTCCACTGTGAGACTCCTAGAGTTCTACAGGGTAATTCCACTGTGAGACTCTTAGATAGAATTCTACAGTGTAGTTCCACTGTGAGACACTTAGAGTTCTACAGGGTAATTCCACTGTGAGACACTTAGATAGAATTCTACAGGGTAATTCCACTGTGAGACACTTAGATAGAGTTCTACAGGGTAATTCCACTGTGAGACACTTAGAGTTCTACGGGGTAATTCCACTGTGAGACTCTTAGAGAGTTCTACAGGGTAATTCCACTGTGAGACTCTTAGATAGAGTTCTACAGGGTAATTCCACTGTGAGACTCTTATAATTCTACAGGGCAATTCCACTGTGATACACTTAGATAGAGTTCTACAGGGTAATTCCACTGTGAGACACTTAGATAGAATTCTACAAGGTAATTCCACTGGGAGACTCTTAGATAGAGTTCTACAGGGTAATTCCACTGTGAGACACTTAGATAGAGTTCTACAGGGTAGTTCCACTGTGAGACTCCTAGAGTTCTACAGGGTAATTCCACTGTGAGACTCTTAGATAGAATTCTACAGTGTAGTTCCACTGTGAGACACTTAGAGTTCTACAGGGTAATTCCACTGTGAGACACTTAGATAGAATTCTACAGGGTAATTCCACTGTGAGACACTTAGATAGAGTTCTACAGGGTAATTCCACTGTGAGACACTTAGAGTTCTACGGGGTAATTCCACTGTGAGACTCTTAGAGAGTTCTACAGGGTAATTCCACTGTGAGACTCTTAGATAGAGTTCTACAGGGTAATTCCACTGTGAGACTCTTATAATTCTACAGGGCAATTCCACTGTGATACACTTAGATAGAGTTCTACAGGGTAATTCCACTGTGAGACACTTAGATAGAATTCTACAAGGTAATTCCACTGGGAGACTCTTAGATAGAGTTCTACAGGGTAATTCCACTGTGAGACACTTAGATAGAGTTCTACAGGGTAATTCCACTGTGAGACTCTTAGAGTTCTACAGGGTAAATCCACTGTGAGACTCTTAGATAGAGTTCTACAGGGTAATTCCACTGTGAGACTCTTAGATAGAGTTCTACAGGGTAATTCCACTGTGAGACTCTTAGATAGAGTTCTACAGGGTAATTCCACTGTGAGACACTTAGAGTTCTACGGGGTAATTCCACTGTGAGACTCTTAGATAGAGTTCTACAGGGTAATTCCACTGTGAGACTCTTAGATAGAGTTCTACAGGGTAATTCCACTGTGAGACTCTTAGAATTCTACAGGGCAATTCCACTGTGATACACTTAGATAGAGTTCTACAGGGTAATTCCACTGTGAGACACTTAGATAGAATTCTACAGGGTAATTCCACTGGGAGACTCTTAGATAGAGTTCTACAGGGTAATTCCACTGTGAGACTCTTAGAGTTCTACAGGGTAAATCCACTGTGAGACTCTTAGATAGAGTTCTACAGGGTAATTCCACTGTGAGACTCTTAGATAGAGTTCTACAGGGTAATTCCACCGTGAGACTCTTAGATAGAGTTCTACAGGGTAATTCCACTGTGAGACACTTAGATAGAGTTCTACACGTGTGTACGCCTGACATCTCTCCCTCCTCTGCTATGAAGGGCTGATGAAGAGAGAGGGGAGCATTTCATTTCATGCCTGGTGCTTGTGTGATGAGTGTCATACGAGCATGGCAGTGCCCGGGTCGTACGTCAACGATTGGACAGGTGAGGAGGCTATCCATCTCATGTAAAGGCAGCGCCTCACACACTCAGTTAAACACAGAGCAACACAACCAACAACCAAACATATGTGCATGTCAGAGAGTAATAATGTCATCCAAAATATGATTATTAAAGCAGGGCCGGGTAGCCATCTGCAACACTAGATAAGATGAGAAAGTTCTACACACACACACAAACACACAGTATACAGAGCCTTCGGAAAGTATTCAGACCCCTTGACTTTTTCCACATTTTCTGACATATTCTAAGATGGAATAAATACAGATTTTTCCTCAGCAGTCTACACACAATACCTCATCATGACAAAGCAAAAACAGGTTAGTAGACATGTTTGCAAATTAGCCACACTGAGCAATCGAGGGGAGAAGGACCTTGGTCAGGCAGGTGAACAAGGACCCCTTGGTCACTCTGACAGAGCTCCAGAGTTCCTCTGTGGAGATGGGAGAACCTTCCAGAAGGACAACCATCTCTGCAGCATTCCACCAGTAAAAGGCACATGACAGCCCGCTTGGAGTTTGCCAAAACCCACCTAAATTCTCCCAGACCATGAGAAACAAGATTATCTGGTGTAATGAAACCAAGATTGAACTCTTTGGCCTGAATGCCAAGCATCAAGTCTGGAGGAAACCTGGCACCATCCCTAAGCATGGTGGTGGCAGCATCATGCTGTGGGGATGTTTTTCAGCAGCAGGGACTGGGAGACTAGTCAGGATCGAGGCAAAGATGAACGGAGCAAAGTACAGCGAGATCCTTGATGAAAACCTGCTCCAGAGCACTCAGGACCTCAGACTTGGGGGCGAAGGTTCACCCTCCAACAGGACAACGGCCCTAAACACACAGCCAAGAAAACACAGGAGTGGATTCTGGACAAATGGTAATTAGTTGTCTGTGCAGACTTAAGATAGCACGAGGTTGATAGCCCGTGCAGCAAAACGCTATATTGTGCTCCTTTCTGCAAGTTTCCATACATGTGACTTCCTGTAGATAGTAAACCCACGGGATATCACATGCTGCCGACGCACCCAAGCGGACGCCCAGTCTGATGACTCAGTCCAACAAAAAGGGTTTTTAATCAGGTTAGAAAAAACACTAGCATATAACAAGAGACAATCCTTTAAACAGCATGACTAATTATATAATTTTCCATGATACTCATCTGACAGAGCTTGAGAGGATCTGCAGAGAAGAATGGGAGACACTCCCCAAATACAGGTGTGCCAAGTTTGTGGAGCCATGCCCAAGAAGAATCTAGGCTATAATCGTTGCCAAAGGTGATTCAACAAAGTAATGAGTAAAGGGTCTGAATACTTATGTAAATGTGACATTTCTTTTGATTCTTTTTTATACCTTTGCAACAAAAAAAACGTTAACCTATTTTTTGCTTTGACGTTATGGGGTATTGTGTGTTGATTGATGGGGGGGGGGGGGGGGTCAAGGGGTTTGAAAACTTTCTGAATGTACTGTAGGTTTGATATCCTTGATTTCCATTCAAAATCCTGTTTTCCCTAACCCCTGACCCCTGACCCCAATCCCTAACCCCTGACACCTAAACACAATCCCTAAACACCAATCCCTAACCCCTGACCTCAATACCTAACCCTATTTCCTGACCCCTAAACACAATCCCTAACACAAACCCTTAACACCAATCCCTAACCCTTAACCCCAAACCCTAACCTTAACCCCTAAACATAACCTCTAACCCTAACCCCAATCCCTAACCCCTAAACATAACCCCTAACCCTAACCCCTAACCCCAAACCCTAACTCTAACCCCTAAACCTAACCCTAAACCCAATCCCTAACTCTAACTCCTAAACCTAACCCCTAACCCCAATCCCGAACTCTAACCCCTAAACCTAACCCCTAACCCCAATCCCTAACTCTACCTCTGAACCTAACCCTAACCCCAATCCCTAACTCTAACTCCTAAACCTAACCCCTAACCCCAATCCCTAACTCTAACCCCTGAACCTAACCCCAATCCCTAACCCTAACCCCTAAAGCTAACCCCTAACCCCAATCCCTAACCCTAACCCCTAAACCTAACCCCTAAACCCAATCCCTAACCCTAACCCCTAAATTGAAAACGTTATTTTTTTCAACCTGATTTTCAAAACCTTTACATTTGAATTTAGAGATTTGTAATCTCTATTGTACTATGTCAAATATGAAATGTTGATTGTATGAATCTGAAACTTGTTGATTGATTGATTTACTTATGCATCTAATGAATTATGTTGTCAGATGTCTACATTTTTACTTGACCTATGTTTCGGTGTGAAGCGTTGATCATAAACAACTTCCATCTTTGATGACATGTATTTCCATTGAGCGATCACCCGACTACCTTGTTAATATAATAGACAAGCTTTGATATACCTTGTTTTAGTACAGACATTGCCATTGGGGGATTCCACCATTTCAAAGTAGTCAACTGGGGGATTATTCCTACGGGTTGGGAAGTTATCCGCCAATCAAATTGAGTTAAACCCTATGGTTTGTAAACCAAAGAATAAGGTAATATCCAGGAGCCAAGACCAAGATTCATACCAGGACATTGGTCCCAAGATCCAGACCCAGTGAGTTGAAACCATGACAAGTTAAAGACTGAATTGATGTGGTCTCAAGACCAAGACCACTAGATCAAGAGTCCATGGGGCCCTTTTCTTCTATTAGTATAGTAAACTTGAGTACAGTAGAGTATACACTTTGATTTGAGTATAGTAGTGTACAGTACAGTAGAGTACAGCCGTCTCCACCTTGCCGTCTCCACTTCCTCATTCCGAGCTTTAGCCTGTCTCCACTTCCTCATTCCTAGCTCTAGCCTGTCTCCACTTCCTCATTCCTAGCTCTAGCCTGTCTCCACTTCCTCATTCCTAACTCTAACATCACAGTAGACTAGAGTACAGTAGACTAGAGTACAGTAGAGTAGAGTACAGTAGAGTACCACACAGCACATTGGAGTACAACACAGTAGAGTAGAGTGCAGCACAGTAGAGTAGAGGGGAGTACAGCACAGTACAGTATAGTACAGTACAGTAGAGGAGAGTGCAGCACAGTACAGTATAGTACAGTACAGTAGAGTAGAGTACAGCCCAGTACAGTATAGTACAGTAGAGTACAGTACAGTACAGTACAGCACAGTACAGTACAGTACAGTACAGCACAGTACAGTACAGCACAGTACAGTATAGTACAGTAGAGTACAGTACAGTATAGTACAGCACAGTACAGTACAGTACAGCACAATAGAGTACAGTACAGTAGAGTACAGTACAGTACAGTACAGTACAGTATAGTACAGCACAGTACAGCACAGTAGAGTACAGTAGAGTAGAGTACAGCACAGTACAGCACAGTACAGTACAGTACAGTAGAGTAGAGTAGAGTACAGTACAGTAGAGTACAGTACAGTACAGTATAGTACAGCACAGTACAGCACAGTACAGTACAGTAGAGTACAGTACAGTACAGTATAGTACAGCACAGTACAGTACAGTACAGCACAGTACAGCACAGTACAGTACAGTATAGTACAGTACAGCACAGTACAGTACAGCACAGTACAGCACAATAGAGTACAGTACAAAAGAGTGGTATACAGTACAATAAAGTACAGTATAGTAGAGCACAGTAGAGTACAGTACAGTAGAGTACAGTACAGTAGAGTACAGTACAGTAGAGTACAGTAGAGTACAGTACAGTACAGTACAGTAGAGTACAGTACAGTACAGTAGAGTACAGAACAGTAGAGTACAGTACAGTAGAGTGGAGTAGAGTAGAGTACAGTACAATAGAGTACAGCACAGTAGAGTACAGTACAGTAGAGTACAGCACAGTAGAGGAGAGTACAGTAGAGTACAGTAGAGTACAGTACAGTAGAGTAGAGTACAGCACAGTAGAGTACAGTACAGTAGAGTGGAGTAGAGTAGAGTATAGTACAATAGAGTACAGCACAGTAGAGTACAGTACAGTAGAGTACAGCACAGTAGAGGAGAGTACAGTAGAGTACAGCACAGTAGAGTAGAGTGCAGCACAGTAGAGTAGAGGGGAGTACAGCACAGTAGAGGAGAGTACAGCACAGCACATTGGAGTACAGCACAGTAGAGTAGAGTGCAGCACAGTAGAGTAGAGGGGAGTACAGTACAGCACAGCACAGCACAGCACAGCACAGTAGAGTACAGCACAGTACAGTACAGTAGAGTACAGTACAGTACAGTAGAGTACAGTACAGTATAGTACAGCACAGTACAGCACAGTAGAGTACAGTAGAGTAGAGTACAGTACAATAGAGTACAGCACAGTAGAGTACAGTAGAGTAGAGTGGAGTAGAGCAGAGTACAGTACAACACCGTACAGCACCGTACAGTACAGTAGAGTACAGTAGAGTAGAGTACAGCACAGTACAGCACAGTACAGTACAGTAGAGTAGAGTAGAGTAGAGTACAGTAGAGTACAGTACAGTATAGTACAGCACAGTACAGCACAGTACAGTACAGTAGAGTACAGTACAGTACAGCACAGCACAGCACAGTACAGCACAGTACAGTATAGTACAGTACAGTACAGCACAGTAGAGTACAGTAGAGTAGAGTACAGCACAGTACAGCACAGTACAGTACAGTAGAGTAGAGTACAGTACAGTAGAGTACAGTACAGTATAGTACAGCACAGTACAGCACAGTACAGTACAGTACAGTACAGTATAGTACAGCACAGTACAGTACAGTACAGTACAGCACAGTACAGTACAGTACAGTACAGCACAGTACAGCACAGTATAGTACAGCACAGTACAGCACAGTACAGCACAATAGAGTACAGTACAAAAGAGTGGTATACAGTACAATAAAGTACAGTATAGTAGAGCACAGTAGAGTACAGTACAGTAGAGTACAGTACAGTAGAGTACAGTACAGTAGAGTACAGTACAGTACAGTACAGTAGAGTACAGTACAGTACAGTAGAGTACAGAACAGTAGAGTACAGTACAGTAGAGTGGAGTAGAGTAGAGTACAGCACAGTAGAGTACAGCACAGTAGAGTACAGTACAGTAGAGTACAGCACAGTAGAGTACAGTACAGTAGAGTGGAGTAGAGTAGAGTACAGTACAATAGAGTACAGCACAGTAGAGTACAGTACAGTAGAGTACAGCACAGTAGAGGAGAGAACAGTAGAGTACAGCACAGTAGAGTAGAGTGCAGCACAGTAGAGTAGAGGGGAGTACAGCACAGTAGAGGAGAGTACAGCACAGCACATTGCAGTACAGCACAGTAGAGTAGAGTGCAGCACAGTAGAGCAGAGGGGAGTACAGTACAGCACAGCACAGCACAGCACAGTAGAGTACAGTACAGTACAGCACAATAAAGTACAGTACAGTAGAGTACAGAACAGTAGAGTACAGTACAGTAGAGTGGAGTAGAGTAGAGTACAGTACAATAGAGTACAGCACAGTAGAGTACAGTACAGTAGAGTACAGCACAGTAGAGGAGAGTACAGTAGAGTAAAGTAGAGTACAGTACAGTAGAGTAGAGTACAGCACAGTAGAGTACAGTACAGTAGAGTGGAGTAGAGTAGAGTACAGTACAATAGAGTACAGCACAGTAGAGTACAGTACAGTAGAGTACAGCACAGTAGAGGAGAGTACAGTAGAGTACAGCACAGTAGAGTAGAGTGCAGCACAGTAGAGTAGAGGGGAGTACAGCACAGTAGAGGAGAGTACAGCACAGCACATTGGAGTACAGCACAGTAGAGTAGAGTGCAGCACAGTAGAGTAGAGGGGAGTACAGTACAGCACAGCACAGCACAGCACAGCACAGTAGAGTACAGCACAGCACAGCACAGCACAGTACAGTACAGTACAGCACAATAAAGTACAGTACAGTAGAGTACAGTACAGTATAGTACAGCACAGTACAGCACAGAGTACAGTAGAGTAGAGTACAGTACAATAGAGTACAGCACAGTAGAGTACAGTAGAGTAGAGTGGAGTAGAGCAGAGTACAGTACAACACCGTACAGCACCGTACAGTACAGTAGAGTACAGTAGAGTAGAGTACAGCACAGTACAGCACAGTACAGTACAGTAGAGTAGAGTAGAGTACAGTAGAGTACAGTACAGCACAGTACAGCACAGTACAGTACAGTAGAGTACAGTACAGTACAGTATAGTACAGCACAGTACAGTACAGTACAGTACAGTATAGTACAGCACAGTACAGTACAGTACAGTACAGCACAGTACAGCACAGTACAGTATAGTACAGTACAGTACAGCACAGTAGAGTACAGTAGAGTAGAGTACAGCACAGTACAGCACAGTACAGTACAGTAGAGTAGAGTACAGTACAGTAGAGTACAGTACAGTATAGTACAGCACAGTACAGCACAGTACAGTACAGTACAGTACAGTATAGTACAGCACAGTACAGTACAGTACAGCACAGTACAGCACAGTACAGTACAGTACAGTACAGCACAGTACAGCACAGTACAGTACAGTATAGTACAGCACAGTACAGCACAGTACAGCACAATAGAGTACAGTACAAAAGAGTGGTATACAGTACAATAAAGTACAGTATAGTAGAGCACAGTAGAGTACAGTACAGTAGAGTACAGTACAGTAGAGTACAGTACAGTAGAGTACAGTACAGTACAGTACAGTACAGTAGAGTACAGTACAGTACAGTAGAGTACAGAACAGTAGAGTACAGTACAGTAGAGTGGAGTAGAGTAGAGTACAGCACAGTAGAGTACAGCACAGTAGAGTACAGTACAGTAGAGTACAGCACAGTAGAGTACAGTACAGTAGAGTGGAGTAGAGTAGAGTACAGTACAATAGAGTACAGCACAGTAGAGTACAGTACAGTAGAGTACAGCACAGTAGAGGAGAGTACAGTAGAGTACAGCACAGTAGAGTAGAGTGCAGCACAGTAGAGTAGAGGGGAGTACAGCACAGTAGAGGAGAGTACAGCACAGCACATTGGAGTACAGCACAGTAGAGTAGAGTGCAGCACAGTAGAGTAGAGGGGAGTACAGTACAGCACAGCACAGCACAGCACAGTAGAGTACAGCACAGTACAGTACAGTACAGTACAGCACAATAAACTACAGTACAGTAGAGTACAGTACAGTATAGTACAGCACAGTACAGCACAGTAGAGTACAGTAGAGTAGAGTACAGTACAATAGAGTACAGCACAGTAGAGTACAGTAGAGTAGAGTGGAGTAGAGCAGAGTACAGTACAACACCGTACAGCACCGTACAGTACAGTAGAACACAGTACAGTAGAGTACAGTACAGTACAGTAGAGTACAGAACAGTAGAGTACAGTACAGTAGAGTGGAGTAGAGTAGAGTACAGTACAACACCGTACAGCACCGTACAGTACAGTAGAACACAGTACAGTAGAGTACAGTACAGTACAGTAGAGTACAGAACAGTAGAGTACAGTACAGTAGAGTGGAGTAGAGTAGAGTACAGTACAATAGAGTACAGCACAGTAGAGTACAGTACAGTAGAGTACAGCACAGTAGAGGAGAGTACAGTAGAGTACAGTAGAGTACAGTACAGTAGAGTAGAGTACAGCACAGTAGAGTACAGTACAGTAGAGTGGAGTAGAGTAGAGTACAGTACAATAGAGTACAGCACAGTAGAGTACAGTACAGTAGAGTACAGCACAGTAGAGGAGAGTACAGTAGAGTACAGCACAGTAGAGTAGAGTGCAGCACAGTAGAGTAGAGGGGAGTACAGCACAGTAGAGGAGAGTACAGCACAGCACATTGGAGTACAGCACAGTAGAGTAGAGTGCAGCACAGTAGAGTAGAGGGGAGTACAGTACAGCACAGCACAGCACAGCACAGTAGAGTACAGCACAGTACAGTACAGTACAGCACAATAAACTACAGTACAGTAGAGTACAGTACAGTATAGTACAGCACAGTACAGCACAGTACAGTACAGTAGAGTACAGTACAGTACAGTATAGTACAGCACAGTACAGTACAGTACAGTACAGTATAGTACAGCACAGTACAGTACAGTACAGTACAGCACAGTACAGCACAGTACAGTATAGTACAGTACAGTACAGCACAGTAGAGTACAGTAGAGTAGAGTACAGCACAGTACAGCACAGTACAGTACAGTAGAGTAGAGTACAGTACAGTAGAGTACAGTACAGTATAGTACAGCACAGTACAGCACAGTACAGTACAGTACAGTACAGTATAGTACAGCACAGTACAGTACAGTACAGCACAGTACAGCACAGTACAGTACAGTACAGTACAGCACAGTACAGCACAGTACAGTACAGTATAGTACAGCACAGTACAGCACAGTACAGCACAATAGAGTACAGTACAAAAGAGTGGTATACAGTACAATAAAGTACAGTATAGTAGAGCACAGTAGAGTACAGTACAGTAGAGTACAGTACAGTAGAGTACAGTACAGTAGAGTACAGTACAGTACAGTACAGTAGAGTACAGTACAGTACAGTAGAGTACAGAACAGTAGAGTACAGTACAGTAGAGTGGAGTAGAGTAGAGTACAGCACAGTAGAGTACAGCACAGTAGAGTACAGTACAGTAGAGTACAGCACAGTAGAGTACAGTACAGTAGAGTGGAGTAGAGTAGAGTACAGTACAATAGAGTACAGCACAGTAGAGTACAGTACAGTAGAGTACAGCACAGTAGAGGAGAGTACAGTAGAGTACAGCACAGTAGAGTAGAGTGCAGCACAGTAGAGTAGAGGGGAGTACAGCACAGTAGAGGAGAGTACAGCACAGCACATTGGAGTACAGCACAGTAGAGTAGAGTGCAGCACAGTAGAGTAGAGGGGAGTACAGTACAGCACAGCACAGCACAGCACAGTAGAGTACAGCACAGTACAGTACAGTACAGTACAGCACAATAAACTACAGTACAGTAGAGTACAGTACAGTATAGTACAGCACAGTACAGCACAGTAGAGTACAGTAGAGTAGAGTACAGTACAATAGAGTACAGCACAGTAGAGTACAGTAGAGTAGAGTGGAGTAGAGCAGAGTACAGTACAACACCGTACAGCACCGTACAGTACAGTAGAACACAGTACAGTAGAGTACAGTACAGTACAGTAGAGTACAGAACAGTAGAGTACAGTACAGTAGAGTGGAGTAGAGTAGAGTACAGTACAACACCGTACAGCACCGTACAGTACAGTAGAACACAGTACAGTAGAGTACAGTACAGTACAGTAGAGTACAGAACAGTAGAGTACAGTACAGTAGAGTGGAGTAGAGTAGAGTACAGTACAATAGAGTACAGCACAGTAGAGTACAGTACAGTAGAGTACAGCACAGTAGAGGAGAGTACAGTAGAGTACAGTAGAGTACAGTACAGTAGAGTAGAGTACAGCACAGTAGAGTACAGTACAGTAGAGTGGAGTAGAGTAGAGTACAGTACAATAGAGTACAGCACAGTAGAGTACAGTACAGTAGAGTACAGCACAGTAGAGGAGAGTACAGTAGAGTACAGTACAGCACAGTATAGTACAGTACAGTACAGCACAGTATAGTACAGTACAGTACAGCACAGTACAGTACAGTATAGTACAGCACAGTACAGCACAGCACAGCACAATAGAGTACAGTACAAAAGAGTGGTATACAGTACAATAAAGTACAGTATAGTAGAGCACAGTAGAGTACAGTACAGTAGAGTAGAGTACAGTACAGTAGAGTACAGTACAGTACAGTACAGTACAGTACAGTAGAGTACAGTACAGTACAGTAGAGTACAGAACAGTAGAGTACAGTACAGTAGAGTGGAGTAGAGTACAGCACAGTAGAGTACAGCACAGTAGAGTACAGTACAGTAGAGTACAGCACAGTAGAGGAGAGTACAGTAGAGTACAGTAGAGTACAGTACAGTAGAGTACAGCACAGTAGAGTACAGTACAGTAGAGTGGAGTAGAGTAGAGTACAGTACAATAGAGTACAGCACAGTAGAGTACAGCACAGTAGAGGAGAGTACAGTAGAGTACAGCACAGTAGAGTAGAGTGCAGCACAGTAGAGTACAGTACAGTAGAGTGGAGTAGAGTAGAGTACAGTACAATAGAGTACAGCACAGTAGAGTACAGTACAGTAGAGTACAGCACAGTAGAGGAGAGTACAGTAGAGTACAGCACAGTAGAGTAGAGTGCAGAACAGTAGAGTACAGTACAGTAGAGTGGAGTAGAGTAGAGTACAGTACAATAGAGTACAGCACAGTAGAGTACAGTACAGTAGAGTACAGCACAGTAGAGGAGAGTACAGTAGAGTACAGTAGAGTACAGTACAGTAGAGTAGAGTACAGCACAGTAGAGTACAGTACAGTAGAGTGGAGTAGAGTAGAGTACAGTACAATAGAGTACAGCACAGTAGAGTACAGTACAGTAGAGTACAGCACAGTAGAGGAGAGTACAGTAGAGTACAGCACAGTAGAGTAGAGTGCAGCACAGTAGAGTAGAGGGGAGTACAGCACAGTAGAGGAGAGTACAGCACAGCACATTGGAGTACAGCACAGTAGAGTAGAGTGCAGCACAGTAGAGTAGAGGGGAGTACAGTACAGCACAGCACAGCACAGCACAGTAGAGTACAGCACAGTACAGTACAGTACAGCACAATAAACTACAGTACAGTAGAGTACAGTACAGTATAGTACAGCACAGTACAGCACAGTACAGTACAGTAGAGTACAGTACAGTACAGTATAGTACAGCACAGTACAGTACAGTACAGTACAGTATAGTACAGCACAGTACAGTACAGTACAGTACAGCACAGTACAGCACAGTACAGTATAGTACAGTACAGTACAGCACAGTAGAGTACAGTAGAGTAGAGTACAGCACAGTACAGCACAGTACAGTACAGTAGAGTAGAGTACAGTACAGTAGAGTACAGTACAGTATAGTACAGCACAGTACAGCACAGTACAGTACAGTACAGTACAGTATAGTACAGCACAGTACAGTACAGTACAGCACAGTACAGCACAGTACAGTACAGTACAGTACAGCACAGTACAGCACAGTACAGTACAGTATAGTACAGCACAGTACAGCACAGTACAGCACAATAGAGTACAGTACAAAAGAGTGGTATACAGTACAATAAAGTACAGTATAGTAGAGCACAGTAGAGTACAGTACAGTAGAGTACAGTACAGTAGAGTACAGTACAGTAGAGTACAGTACAGTACAGTACAGTAGAGTACAGTACAGTACAGTAGAGTACAGAACAGTAGAGTACAGTACAGTAGAGTGGAGTAGAGTAGAGTACAGCACAGTAGAGTACAGCACAGTAGAGTACAGTACAGTAGAGTACAGCACAGTAGAGTACAGTACAGTAGAGTGGAGTAGAGTAGAGTACAGTACAATAGAGTACAGCACAGTAGAGTACAGTACAGTAGAGTACAGCACAGTAGAGGAGAGTACAGTAGAGTACAGCACAGTAGAGTAGAGTGCAGCACAGTAGAGTAGAGGGGAGTACAGCACAGTAGAGGAGAGTACAGCACAGCACATTGGAGTACAGCACAGTAGAGTAGAGTGCAGCACAGTAGAGTAGAGGGGAGTACAGTACAGCACAGCACAGCACAGCACAGTAGAGTACAGCACAGTACAGTACAGTACAGTACAGCACAATAAACTACAGTACAGTAGAGTACAGTACAGTATAGTACAGCACAGTACAGCACAGTAGAGTACAGTAGAGTAGAGTACAGTACAATAGAGTACAGCACAGTAGAGTACAGTAGAGTAGAGTGGAGTAGAGCAGAGTACAGTACAACACCGTACAGCACCGTACAGTACAGTAGAACACAGTACAGTAGAGTACAGTACAGTACAGTAGAGTACAGAACAGTAGAGTACAGTACAGTAGAGTGGAGTAGAGTAGAGTACAGTACAACACCGTACAGCACCGTACAGTACAGTAGAACACAGTACAGTAGAGTACAGTACAGTACAGTAGAGTACAGAACAGTAGAGTACAGTACAGTAGAGTGGAGTAGAGTAGAGTACAGTACAATAGAGTACAGCACAGTAGAGTACAGTACAGTAGAGTACAGCACAGTAGAGGAGAGTACAGTAGAGTACAGTAGAGTACAGTACAGTAGAGTAGAGTACAGCACAGTAGAGTACAGTACAGTAGAGTGGAGTAGAGTAGAGTACAGTACAATAGAGTACAGCACAGTAGAGTACAGTACAGTAGAGTACAGCACAGTAGAGGAGAGTACAGTAGAGTACAGCACAGTAGAGTAGAGTGCAGCACAGTAGAGTAGAGGGGAGTACAGCACAGTAGAGGAGAGTACAGCACAGCACATTGGAGTACAGCACAGTAGAGTAGAGTGCAGCACAGTAGAGTAGAGGGGAGTACAGTACAGCACAGCACAGCACAGCACAGTAGAGTACAGCACAGTACAGTACAGTACAGCACAATAAACTACAGTACAGTAGAGTACAGTACAGTATAGTACAGCACAGTACAGCACAGTAGAGTACAGTAGAGTAGAGTACAGTACAATAGAGTACAGCACAGTAGAGTACAGTAGAGTAGAGTGGAGTAGAGCAGAGTACAGTACAACACCGTACAGCACCGTACAGTACAGTAGAACACAGTACAGTAGAGTACAGTACAGTACAGCAGAGTACAGTACAACACCGTACAGCACCGTACAGTACAGTAGAGTAGAGTACAGCACAGTACAGCACAGTACAGTACAGTAGAGTAGAGTACAGTACAGTAGAGTACAGTACAGTATAGTACAGCACAGTACAGCACAGTACAGTACAGTAGAGTACAGTACAGTACAGTATAGTACAGCACAGTACAGTACAGTACAGTACAGCACAGTACAGTAGAGTACAGTAGAGTAGAGTACAGCACAGTACAGTACAGTAGAGTAGAGTACAGTACAGTACAGTAGAGTACAGTACAGTATAGTACAGCACAGTACAGCACAGTACAGTACAGTAGAGTACAGTACAGTACAGTATAGTACAGCACAGTACAGTACAGTACAGTACAGTACAGTACAGCACAGTACAGCACAGTACAGTACAGTACAGTACAGCACAGTATAGTACAGTACAGTACAGCACAGTATAGTACAGTACAGTACAGCACAGTACAGTACAGTATAGTACAGCACAGTACAGCACAGCACAGCACAATAGAGTACAGTACAAAAGAGTGGTATACAGTACAATAAAGTACAGTATAGTAGAGCACAGTAGAGTACAGTACAGTAGAGTAGAGTACAGTACAGTAGAGTACAGTACAGTACAGTACAGTACAGTACAGTAGAGTACAGTACAGTACAGTAGAGTACAGAACAGTAGAGTACAGTACAGTAGAGTGGAGTAGAGTACAGCACAGTAGAGTACAGCACAGTAGAGTACAGTACAGTAGAGTACAGCACAGTAGAGGAGAGTACAGTAGAGTACAGTAGAGTACAGTACAGTAGAGTACAGCACAGTAGAGTACAGTACAGTAGAGTGGAGTAGAGTAGAGTACAGTACAATAGAGTACAGCACAGTAGAGTACAGCACAGTAGAGGAGAGTACAGTAGAGTACAGCACAGTAGAGTAGAGTGCAGCACAGTAGAGTACAGTACAGTAGAGTGGAGTAGAGTAGAGTACAGTACAATAGAGTACAGCACAGTAGAGTACAGTACAGTAGAGTACAGCACAGTAGAGGAGAGTACAGTAGAGTACAGCACAGTAGAGTAGAGTGCAGCACAGTAGAGTAGAGGGGAGTACAGCACAGTAGAGGAGAGTACAGCACAGCACATTGGAGTACAACACAGTAGAGTAGAGTGCAGCACAGTAGAGTAGAGGGGAGTACAGTACAGCACAGCACAGCACAGCACAGCACAGCACAGTAGAGTACAGCACAGTACAGTACAGTACAGTACAGTACAGTATAGTACAGCACAGTACAGCACAGTAGAGTACAGTAGAGTAGAGTGGAGTAGAGTAGAGTACAGTACAATAGAGTACAGCACAGTAGAGTACAGTAGAGTAGAGTGGAGTAGAGCAGAGTACAGTACAACACCGTACAGCACCGTACAGTACAGTAGAACACAGTACAGTAGAGTACAGTACAGTACAGCAGAGTACAGTACAACACCGTACAGCACCGTACAGTACAGTAGAGTACAGTAGAGTAGAGTACAGCACAGTACAGCACAGTACAGTACAGTAGAGTAGAGTACAGTACAGTAGAGTACAGTACAGTATAGTACAGCACAGTACAGACAGTACAGTACAGTAGAGTACAGTACAGTACAGTATAGTACAGCACAGTACAGTACAGTACAGTACAGTACAGCACAGTACAGTAGAGTACAGTAGAGTAGAGTACAGCACAGTACAGTACAGTAGAGTAGAGTACAGTACAGTAGAGTACAGTACAGTATAGTACAGCACAGTACAGCACAGTACAGTACAGTAGAGTACAGTACAGTACAGTATAGTACAGCACAGTACAGTACAGTACAGTACAGTACAGCACAGTACAGCACAGTACAGTACAGTACAGTACAGTACAGTACAGCACAGTATAGTACAGTACAGTACAGCACAGTATAGTCCAGTACAGTACAGCACAGTACAGTACAGTATAGTACAGCACAGTACAGCACAGCACAGCACAATAGAGTACAGTACAAAAGAGTGGTATACAGTACAATAAAGTACAGTATAGTAGAGCACAGTAGAGTACAGTACAGTAGAGTAGAGTACAGTACAGTAGAGTACAGTACAGTACAGTACAGTACAGTAGAGTACAGTACAGTACAGTAGAGTACAGAACAGTAGAGTACAGTACAGTAGAGTGGAGTAGAGTAGAGTACAGCACAGTATAGTACAGCACAGTAGAGTACAGTACAGTAGAGTACAGCACAGTAGAGGAGAGTACAGTAGAGTACAGTAGAGTACAGTACAGTAGAGTACAGTACAGTACAGTAGAGTACAGCACAGTAGAGTACAGTACAGTAGAGTGGAGTAGAGTAGAGTACAGTACAATAGAGTACAGCACAGTAGAGTACAGCACAGTAGAGGAGAGTACAGTAGAGTACAGCACAGTAGAGTAGAGTGCAGCACAGTAGAGTACAGTACAGTAGAGTGGAGTAGAGTAGAGTACAGTACAATAGAGTACAGCACAGTAGAGTACAGTACAGTAGAGTACAGCACAGTAGAGGAGAGTACAGTAGAGTACAGCACAGTAGAGTAGAGTGCAGCACAGTAGAGTAGAGGGGAGTACAGCACAGTAGAGGAGAGTACAGCACAGCACATTGGAGTACAACACAGTAGAGTAGAGTGCAGCACAGTAGAGTAGAGGGGAGTACAGTACAGCACAGCACAGCACAGCACAGTAGAGTACAGCACAGTACAGTACAGTACAGTACAGTACAGTACAGTACAGTATAGTACAGCACAGTACAGCACAGTAGAGTACAGTAGAGTAGAGTGGAGTAGAGTAGAGTACAGTACAATAGAGTACAGCACAGTAGAGTACAGTAGAGTAGAGTGGAGTAGAGCAGAGTACAGTACAACACCGTACAGCACCGTACAGTACAGTAGAACACAGTACAGTAGAGTACAGTACAGTACAGTAGAGTACAACACAGTACAGCACCATACAGTACAGTACAGTACAGTAGAGTAGAGTACAGTACAACATAGTACAGCACCGTATAGTACAGTAGAGTAGAGTACAGTACAACATAGTACAGTACAAGATGTGAATCCCAGCAAACATATTTTTGTCCTAAAACAATACTTTACATACTTTATATCCTGATATGTTAAAAAATATATTTACTAATTTACTCACTCATTTTCTCCACAACATTCGGAGATAGACTGCTCACCTTGTGGCCATAGTGGCGAGGGGTGCAATCCCTTTCACCTGGGGATATTTGTAGGGGTGTGGCTTAATTAACTTCTTATGGCTGGGGGCAGTATTGAGTAGCTTGGATGAATAAAGTACTCTACTGTTCTGTACTTTGGTGCCCAGAGTAAACTGCCTGCTACTCAGGCCCAGTTGCTAATATATACATGTTATTAGTAGATTTGGATAGAAAACACTCTGAAGTTTCTAAAAGTGTTTGAATGATGTCTGTGAGTATAACAGAACTCATGTGGCAGGCAGAAACCTGAGAAAAAATCCGACCAGGAAGTGGGAAATCTGAGGTTTGTAGTTTTTCAACTCTTTTCCTATCGAATATACAGTGCCTATGGGGTCATAATGCACTTCCTAAGGCTTCTACTAGATGTCAACAGTCTTTAGAACCTTGTTTGAGGCTTCTACTGTGAAGGAGTGGCAGGAGCTGATCACGCACCCTCACGTGAGAGCGACCTGCGTTCCATTGCAATTCTAAAGACAAAGGAATTCTCGGGTTGGAACATTATTGAAGATTTATGATCAACGCATCCTAAAGATTTATTCTATACATCGTTTGACATGTTTTCACGAACTGTAATCTAACTTTTTGGACTTTTCGTCTGAACTAAGCGATCGCGCATTGAGCATTTGGATTACTGGGCTAAACGCGCGAACAAAAGGAGGTATTTGGACATAAAGTATGGACTTTATCGAACAAATCCAACATTTATTGTGGAACTGGGATTCCTGGGAGTGCATTCTGATGAAGATCATCAAAGGTCATCAGAATGCACTCCCAGGAATCCCAGTTCCACAATAAATGTTTGATTTGTTTGATAAAGTTCATCATTTATGTCCAAATAACTCCTTTTGTTAGGGTGTTTGGTAAACAAATCCAAACGCACGTGCAAGTCCAGCCGAAAGGTCGGACGAAAAGTCAAAAAAGTTATATTACAGGTCGTAGAAACATGTCAAATGATGTATAGAATCAATCTTTAGGATGTTTTTATCATAAATCTTCAATAATGTTCCAACCAGAGAATTCCTTTGTTTGTAGAAAAGCAATAGAACGCAAGCTAACTTTCACATAACCGCGTGTCACGAGCTCGTGGCAATCTGCCAGACACCTGGCTCAATCCCCTCTCATTCAGCCCCACCTCACAGTAGAAGCATCAAACAAAGTTCTAAAGACTGTTGACATCTAGTGGAAGCCTTAGGAAGTGCAACGTGACCAATATCCCATTGTATCTTTGATAGGCTATGAGTTGAAAACCTACAAACCTTAGATTTCCCACTTCCTGGTTGAATTTTTCTCAGGTTTTCGCCATATGAGTTCTGTTATACTCACAGACATCATTCAAACAGTTTAAGAAACTCCAGAGTGTTTTCTATCCAAATCCACTAATTATATGCATATTCTATATTATTTTATGGCTGAGTAGCAGGCAGTTTACTCTGGGCACCTTATTCATCCAAGCTACTCAATACTGCCCCACAGTCACCAAGAAGTTAAAGGGGAACTGCACCCTCTAATTTGGCCTCTTTTTTTGGTTTGCTCCTTAATAAATGCAGGTGGCCATAACAGAAGCCAAACATGAGTTGGCTTGGGGGAGTGGTTTGATGTGGGTGTGTCCTTGCCACCACCAAGACACACCCATGTGTCAGAACTTTCGCCCGCAGCAGTTGCCCCTCCACACAGTCACAACAAACAAACCTCCTGCAGGTTGAGTTCAATAACTACAGGCAGATGTACGGTGAGATGCCCGGAGGAAGCTTTGAGAAGGTCAATAGCCTACAATATGAGAAGAATTACATTGCTGAATTTATGTAGTTTTTCTAAACTAAGTGTTTTGTTACACTTCAATTGTGTAACAGGCCCGTTAAAGAATAAACAGTCATTTACATAATACCATAAAAGCAGTGTTCTGCAAATATAACAAAGTGTACATTTCACCTTCTACTGTCATTCCCAGCCGATACAAATACTGTGCTTATCAACATTTTGTCTGGTGGTAATGGAGTTACCATGGTAACATGTCAGAGTGGTTATACCTTTCTGTCTAGTGGTAATGAGGTTACCATGGTAACATGTCAGAGTGGTCATACCTTCCTGTCTGGAGGTAATGGGGTTACCATGGTAACATGTCAGAGTGGTCATACCTTCCTGTCTGGTGGTAATGGGGTTACCATGGTAACATATCAGAGTGGTCATACCTTCCTGTGAGGTGATAACGGGGTTACCATGGTAACATGTCAGAGTGGTCATACCTTCCTGTGAGGTGGTAATGGGGCTACCATGGTAACATGTCAGAGTGGTCATACCTTCCTGTCTGGTGGTAATGGGGTTACCATGGTAACATGTCAGAGTGGTCATGACTTCCTGTGCAGTGGTAATTGGGCTACCATGGTAACATGTCCGAGTTTTGATACCTTCCTGTGTGGTGGTAATGGGGTTACCATGGTAACATATTAGCGTGGTCATAACTTCCTGTGTGGTGGTAATGAGGCTACCATGGTAACATGTAAGATTGGTCATACCTTCCTGTCTGATGGTAATGGGGTTACCATGGTAACATGTCAGAGTGGTCATGACTTCCTGTGTGGTGGTAATTGGGCTACCATGGTAACATGTCCGAGTTTTGATACCTTCCTGTGTGGTGGTAATGGGGTTACCATGGTAACATGTCAGCGTGGTCATAACTTCCTGTGTGGTGGTAATGGGGCTACCATGGTAACATGTCAGAGTGGTCATACCTTCCTGTCTGGTGGTAATGGGGTCACCATGGTAACATGTCAGAGTGGTCATTACTTCCTGTGTGGTGGTAATGGGGTTACCATGGTAACATGTCAGCGTGGTCATAACTTAATGTGTGGTGGTAATGAGGCTACCATGGTAACATGTAAGATTGGTCATACCTTCCTGTGTGGTGGTAATTGGGCTACCATGGTAACATGTCCAAGTGTTGATACCTTCTTGTGTGGTGGTAATGGGGTTACCATGGTAGCATGTCAGCATGATCATACATTCCTGTGTGGTGTCCTAGTATACAACAGTAGTTCCCTGATCCTGGTGCAGAATAGACAGGGTTTCTCCCTCCCCATATTGACTGATATCATTCAATTCAATCATTTAAAAAAAAGATAATACAAGTCAAAGTTGTATCTAGTAAAATGTTAATGCCAAGTGCCAGGTCTCTGTCCATTCAGAGACATCAGTATCAAGCCTGTCTGTCAGAGTGCCAGGTCTCTCTCCATTCAGAGACATCAGTATCAAGCCTGTCTGTCAGAGTGCCAGGTCTCTGTCCATTCAGAGACATCAGTATCAAGCCTGTCTGTCAGAGTGCCAGGTCTCTCTCCATTCAGAGACATCAGTATCAAGCCTGTCTGTCAGAGTGCCAGGTCTCTGTCCATTCAGAGACATCAGTATCAAGCCTGTCTGTCAGAGTGCCAGGTCTCTCTCCATTCAGAGACATCAGTATCAAGCCTGTCTGTCAGAGTGCCAGGTCTCTCTCCATTCAGAGACATCAGTATCAAGCCTGTCTGTCAGAGTGCCAGGTCTCTGTCCATTCAGAGACATCAGTATCAAGCCTGTCTGTCAGAGTGCCAGGTCTCTCTCCATTCAGAGACATCAGTATCAAGCCTGTCTGTCAGAGTGCCAGGTCTCTCTCCATTCAGAGACATCAGTATCAAGCCTGTCTGTCAGAGTGCCAGGTCTCTCTCCATTCAGAGACATCAGTATCAAGCCTGTCTGTCAGAGTGCCAGGTCTCTCTCCATTCAGAGACATCAGTATCAAGCCTGTCTGTCAGAGTGCCAGGTCTCTCTCCATTCAGAGACATCAGTATCAAGCCTGTCTGTCAGAGTGCCAGGTCTCTCTCCATTCAGAGACATCAGTATCAAGCCTGTCTGTCAGAGTGCCAGGTCTCTCTCCATTCAGAGACATCAGTATCAAGCCTGTCTGTCAGAGTGCCAGGTCTCTCTCCATTCAGAGACATCAGTATCAAGCCTGTCTGTCAGAGTGCCAGGTCTCTCTCCATTCAGAGACATCAGTATCAAGCCTGTCTGTCAGAGTGCCAGGTCTCTCTCCATTCAGAGACATCAGTATCAAGCCTGTCTGTCAGAGTGCCAGGTCTCTCTCCATTCAGAGACATCAGTATCAAGCCTGTCTGTCAGAGTGCCAGGTCTCTCTCCATTCAGAGACATCAGTATCAAGCCTGTCTGTCAGAGTGCCAGGTCTCTCTCCATTCAGAGACATCAGTATCAAGCCTGTCTGTCAGAGTGCCAGGTCTCTCTCCATTCAGAGACATCAGTATCAAGCCTGTCTGTCAGAGTGCCAGGTCTCTCTCCATTCAGAGACATCAGTATCAAGCCTGTCTGTCAGAGTGCCAGGTCTCTGTCCATTCAGAGACATCAGTATCAAGCCTGTCTGTCAGAGTGCCAGGTCTCTCTCCATTCAGAGACATCAGTATCAAGCCTGTCTGTCAGAGTGCCAGGTCTCTCTCCATTCAGAGACATCAGTATCAAGCCTGTCTGTCAGAGTGCCAGGTCTCTCTCCATTCACAGACATCAGTATCAAGCCTGTCTGTCAGAGTGCCAGGTCTCTGTCCATTCAGAGACATCAGTATCAAGCCTGTCTGTCAGAGTGCCAGGTCTCTGTCCATTCAGAGACATCAGTATCAAGCCTGTCTGTCAGAGTGCCAGGTCTCTCTCCATTCAGAGACATCAGTATCAAGCCTGTCTGTCAGAGTGCCAGGTCTCTCTCCATTCAGAGACATCAGTATCAAGCCTGTCTGTCAGAGTGCCAGGTCTCTCTCCATTCAGAGACATCAGTATCAAGCCTGTCTGTCAGAGTGCCAGGTCTCTGTCCATTCAGAGACATCAGTATCAAGCCTGTCTGTCAGAGTGCCAGGTCTCTCTCCATTCAGAGACATCAGTATCAAGCCTGTCTGTCAGAGTGCCAGGTCTCTCTCCATTCAGAGACATCAGTATCAAGTCTGTCTGTCAGAGTGCCAGGTCTCTCTCCATTCAGAGACATCAGTATCAAGCCTGTCTGTCAGAGTGCCAGGTCTCTCTCCATTCAGAGACATCAGTATCAAGCCTGTCTGTCAGAGTGCCAGGTCTCTGTCCATTCAGAGACATCAGTATCAAGCCTGTCTGTCAGAGTGCCAGGTCTCTGTCCATTCAGAGACATCAGTATCAAGCCTGTCTGTCAGAGTGCCAGGTCTCTCTCCATTCAGAGACATCAGTATCAAGCCTGTCTGTCAGAGTGCCAGGTCTCTCTCCATTCAGAGACATCAGTATCAAGCCTGTCTGTCAGAGTGCCAGGTCTCTCTCCATTCAGAGACATCAGTATCAAGCCTGTCTGTCAGAGTGCCAGGTCTCTGTCCATTCAGAGACATCAGTATCAAGCCTGTCTGTCAGAGTGCCAGGTCTCTCTCCATTCAGAGACATCAGTATCAAGCCTGTCTGTCAGAGTGCCAGGTCTCTCTCCATTCAGAGACATCAGTATCAAGCCTGTCTGTCAGAGTGCCAGGTCTCTCTCCATTCAGAGACATCAGTATCAAGCCTGTCTGTCAGAGTGCCAGGTCTCTCTCCATTCAGAGACATCAGTATCAAACCTGTCTGTCAGAGTGCCAGGTCTCTCTCCATTCAGAGACATCAGTATCAAGCCTGTCTGTCAGAGTGCCAGGTCTCTCTCCATTCAGAGACATCAGTATCAAGCCTGTCTGTCAGAGTGCCAGGTCTCTCTCCATTCAGAGACATCAGTATCAAGCCTGTCTGTCAGAGTGCCAGGTCTCTCTCCATTCAGAGACATCAGTATCAAGCCTGTCTGTCAGAGTGCCAGGTCTCTCTCCATTCAGAGACATCAGTATCAAGCCTGTCTGTCAGAGTGCCAGGTCTCTGTCCATTCAGAGACATCAGTATCAAGCCTGTCTGTCAGAGTGCCAGGTCTCTCTCCATTCAGAGACATCAGTATCAAGCCTGTCTGTCAGAGTGCCAGGTCTCTGTCCATTCAGAGACATCAGTATCAAGCCTGTCTGTCAGAGTGCCAGGTCTCTCTCCATTCAGAGACATCAGTATCAAGCCTGTCTGTCAGAGTGCCAGGTCTCTCTCCATTCAGAGACATCAGTATCAAGCCTGTCTGTCAGAGTGCCAGGTCTCTCTCCATTCAGAGACATCAGTATCAAGCCTGTCTGTCAGAGTGCCAGGTCTCTGTCCATTCAGAGACATCAGTATCAAGCCTGTCTGTCAGAGTGCCAGGTCTCTGTCCATTCAGAGACATCAGTATCAAGCCTGTCTGTCAGAGTGCCAGGTCTCTGTCCATTCAGAGACATCAGTATCAAGCCTGTCTGTCAGAGTGCCAGGTCTCTGTCCATTCAGAGACATCAGTATCAAGCCTGTCTGTCAGAGTGCCAGGTCTCTCTCCATTCAGAGACATCAGTATCAAGCCTGTCTGTCAGAGTGCCAGGTCTCTCTCCATTCAGAGACATCAGTATCAAGCCTGTCTGTCAGAGTGCCAGGTCTCTCTCCATTCAGAGACATCAGTATCAAGCCTGTCTGTCAGAGTGCCAGGTCTCTGTCCATTCAGAGACATCAGTATCAAGCCTGTCTGTCAGAGTGCCAGGTCTCTCTCCATTCAGAGACATCAGTATCAAGCCTGTCTGTCAGAGTGCCAGGTCTCTCTCCATTCAGAGACATCAGTATCAAGCCTGTCTGTCAGAGTGCCAGGTCTCTCTCCATTCAGAGACATCAGTATCAAGCCTGTCTGTCAGAGTGCCAGGTCTCTCTCCATTCAGAGACATCAGTATCAAGCCTGTCTGTCAGAGTGCCAGGTCTCTCTCCATTCAGAGACATCAGTATCAAGCCTGTCTGTCAGAGTGCCAGGTCTCTCTCCATTCAGAGACATCAGTATCAAGCCTGTCTGTCAGAGTGCCAGGTCTCTCTCCATTCAGAGACATCAGTATCAAGCCTGTCTGTCAGAGTGCCAGGTCTCTCTCCATTCAGAGACATCAGTATCAAGCCTGTCTGTCAGAGTGCCAGGTCTCTCTCCATTCAGAGACATCAGTATCAAGCCTGTCTGTCAGAGTGCCAGGTCTCTCTCCATTCAGAGACATCAGTATCAAGCCTGTCTGTCAGAGTGCCAGGTCTCTCTCCATTCAGAGACATCAGTATCAAGCCTGTCTGTCAGAGTGCCAGGTCTCTCTCCATTCAGAGACATCAGTATCAAGCCTGTCTGTCAGAGTGCCAGGTCTCTCTCCATTCAGAGACATCAGTATCAAGCCTGTCTGTCAGAGTGCCAGGTCTCTCTCCATTCAGAGACATCAGTATCAAGCCTGTCTGTCAGAGTGCCAGGTCTCTGTCCATTCAGAGACATCAGTATCAAGCCTGTCTGTCAGAGTGCCAGGTCTCTCTCCATTCAGAGACATCAGTATGAAGCCTGTCTGTCAGAGTGCCAGGTCTCTGTCCATTCAGAGACATCAGTATCAAGCCTGTCTGTCAGAGTGCCAGGTCTCTCTCCATTCAGAGACATCAGTATCAAGCCTGTCTGTCAGAGTGCCAGGTCTCTGTCCATTCAGAGACATCAGTATCAAGCCTGTCTGTCAGAGTGCCAGGTCTCTGTCCATTCAGAGACATCAGTATCAAGCCTGTCTGTCAGAGTGCCAGGTCTCTCTCCATTCAGAGACATCAGTATCAAGCCTGTCTGTCAGAGTGCCAGGTCTCTGTCCATTCAGAGACATCAGTATCAAGCCTGTCTGTCAGAGTGCCAGGTCTCTCTCCATTCAGAGACATCAGTATCAAGCCTGTCTGTCAGAGTGCCAGGTCTCTGTCCATTCAGAGACATCAGTATCAAGCCTGTCTGTCAGAGTGCCAGGTCTCTGTCCATTCAGAGACATCAGTATCAAGCCTGTCTGTCAGAGTGCCAGGTCTCTCTCCATTCAGAGACATCAGTATCAAGCCTGTCTGTCAGAGTGCCAGGTCTCTCTCCATTCAGAGACATCAGTATCAAGCCTGTCTGTCAGAGTGCCAGGTCTCTGTCCATTCAGAGACATCAGTATCAAGCCTGTCTGTCAGAGTGCCAGGTCTCTGTCCATTCAGAGACATCAGTATCAAGCCTGTCTGTCAGAGTGCCAGGTCTCTCTCCATTCAGAGACATCAGTATCAAGCCTGTCTGTCAGAGTGCCAGGTCTCTGTCCATTCAGAGACATCAGTATCAAGCCTGTCTGTCAGAGTGCCAGGTCTCTCTCCATTCAGAGACATCAGTATCAAGCCTGTCTGTCAGAGTGCCAGGTCTCTGTCCATTCAGAGACATCAGTATCAAGCCTGTCTGTCAGAGTGCCAGGTCTCTGTCCATTCAGAGACATCAGTATCAAGCCTGTCTGTCAGAGTGCCAGGTCTCTCTCCATTCAGAGACATCAGTATCAAGCCTGTCTGTCAGAGTGCCAGGTCTCTGTCCATTCAGAGACATCAGTATCAAGCCTGTCTGTCAGAGTGCCAGGTCTCTGTCCATTCAGAGAAATCAGTATCAAGCCTGTCTGTCAGAGTGCCAGGTCTCTCTCCATTCAGAGACATCAGTATCAAGCCTGTCTGTCAGAGTGCCAGGTCTCTCTCCATTCAGAGACATCAGTATCAAGCCTGTCTGTCAGAGTGCCAGGTCTCTCTCCATTCAGAGACATCAGTATCAAGCCTGTCTGTCAGAGTGCCAGGTCTCTCTCCATTCAGAGACATCAGTATCAAGCCTGTCTGTCAGAGTGCCAGGTCTCTCTCCATTCAGAGACATCAGTATCAAGCCTGTCTGTCAGAGTGCCAGGTCTCTCTCCATTCAGAGACATCAGTATCAAGCCTGTCTGTCAGAGTGCCAGGTCTCTCTCCATTCAGAGACATCAGTATCAAGCCTGTCTGTCAGAGTGCCAGGTCTCTCTCCATTCAGAGACATCAGTATCAACCTGTCTGTCAGAGTGCCAGGTCTCTCTCCATTCACAGACATCAGTATCAAGCCTGTCTGTCAGAGTGCCAGGTCTCTCTCCATTCAGAGACATCAGTATCAAGCCTGTCTGTCAGAGTGCCAGGTCTCTCTCCATTCAGAGACATCAGTATCAAGCCTGTCTGTCAGAGTGCCAGGTCTCTGTCCATTCAGAGACATCAGTATCAAGCCTGTCTGTCAGAGTGCCAGGTCTCTCTCCATTCAGAGACATCAGTATCAAGCCTGTCTGTCAGAGTGCCAGGTCTCTCTCCATTCAGAGACATCAGTATCAAGCCTGTCTGTCAGAGTGCCAGGTCTCTGTCCATTCAGAGACATCAGTATCAAGCCTGTCTGTCAGAGTGCCAGGTCTCTCTCCATTCAGAGACATCAGTATCAAGCCTGTCTGTCAGAGTGCCAGGTCTCTGTCCATTCAGAGACATCAGTATCAAGCCTGTCTGTCAGAGTGCCAGGTCTCTCTCCATTCAGAGACATCAGTATCAAGCCTGTCTGTCAGAGTGCCAGGTCTCTGTCCATTCAGAGACATCAGTATCAAGCCTGTCTGTCAGAGTGCCAGGTCTCTGTCCATTCAGAGACATCAGTATCAAGCCTGTCTGTCAGAGTGCCAGGTCTGGTCTCTGTCCATTCAGAGACATCAGTATCAAGCCTGTCTGTCAGAGTGCCAGGTCTCTGTCCATTCAGAGACATCAGTATCAAGCCTGTCTGTCAGAGTGCCAGGTCTCTCTCCATTCAGAGACATCAGTATCAAGCCTGTCTGTCAGAGTGCCAGGTCTCTGCTCCATTCAGAGACATCAGTATCAAGCCTGTCTGTCAGAGTGCCAGGTCTCTCTCCATTCAGAGACATCAGTATCAAGCCTGTCTGTCAGAGTGCCAGGTCTCTCTCCATTCAGAGACATCAGTATCAAGCCTGTCTGTCAGAGTGCCAGGTCTCTCTCCATTCAGAGACATCAGTATCAAGCCTGTCTGTCAGAGTGCCAGGTCTCTCTCCATTCAGAGACATCAGTATCAACCTGTCTGTCAGAGTGCCAGGTCTCTCTCCATTCACAGACATCAGTATCAAGCCTGTCTGTCAGAGTGCCAGGTCTCTCTCCATTCAGAGACATCAGTATCAAGCCTGTCTGTCAAGTGCCAGGTCTCTCTCCATTCAGAGACATCAGTATCAAGCCTGTCTGTCAGAGTGCCAGGTCTCTCTCCATTCAGAGACATCAGTATCAAGCCTGTCTGTCAGAGTGCCAGGTCTCTCTCCATTCACAGACATCAGTATCAAGCCTGTCTGTCAGAGTGCCAGGTCTCTCTCCATTCAGAGACATCAGTATCAAGCCTGTCTGTCAGAGTGCCAGGTCTCTGTCCATTCAGAGACATCAGTATCAAGCCTGTCTGTCAGAGTGCCAGGTCTCTGTCCATTCAGAGACATCAGTATCAAGCCTGTCTGTCAGAGTGCCAGGTCTCTGTCCATTCAGAGACATCAGTATCAAGCCTGTCTGTCAGAGTGCCAGGTCTCTGTCTCCATTCAGAGACATCAGTATCAAGCCTGTCTGTCAGAGTGCCAGGTCTCTGTCCATTCAGAGACATCAGTATCAAGCCTGTCTGTCAGAGTGCCAGGTCTCTCTCCATTCAGAGACATCAGTATCAAGCCTGTCTGTCAGAGTGCCAGGTCTCTCTCCATTCAGAGACATCAGTATCAAACCTGTCTGTCAGAGTGCCAGGTCTCTCTCCATTCACAGACATCAGTATCAAGCCTGTCTGTCAGAGTGCCAGGTCTCTCTCCATTCAGAGACATCAGTATCAAGCCTGTCTGTCAAAGTGCCAGGTCTCTCTCCATTCAGAGACATCAGTATCAAGCCTGTCTGTCAGAGTGCCAGGTCTCTCTCCATTCAGAGACATCAGTATCAAGCCTGTCTGTCAGAGTGCCAGGTCTCTCTCCATTCACAGACATCAGTATCAAGCCTGTCTGTCAGAGTGCCAGGTCTCTCTCCATTCACAGACATCAGTATCAAGCCTGTCTGTCAGAGTGCCAGGTCTCTGTCCATTCAGAGACATCAGTATCAAGCCTGTCTGTAAGAGTGCCAGGTCTCTCTCCATTCAGAGAAATCAGTATCAAACCTGTCTGTCAGAGTGCCAGGTCTCTCTCCATTCAGAGACATCAGTATCAAATCAAGCCTGTCTGTCAGAGTGCCAGGTCTCTCTCCATTCAGAGACATCAGTATCAAGCCTGTCTGTCAGAGTGCCAGGTCTCTCTCCATTCAGAGACATCAGTATCAAGCCTGTCTGTCAGAGTGCCAGGTCTCTCTCCATTCAGAGACATCAGTATCAAGCCTGTCTGTCAGAGTGCCAGGTCTCTCTCCATTCAGAGACATCAGTATCAAACCTGTCTGTCAGAGTGCCAGGTCTCTCTCCATTCACAGACATCAGTATCAAGCCTGTCTGTCAGAGTGCCAGGTCTCTCTCCATTCAGATACATCAGTATCAAGCCTGTCTGTCAGAGTGCCAGGTCTCTCTCCATTCAGAGACATCAGTATCAAGCCTGTCTGTCAGAGTGCCAGGTCTCTCTCCATTCAGAGACATCAGTATCAAGCCTGTCTGTCAGAGTGCCAGGTCTCTCTCCATTCACAGACATCAGTATCAAGCCTGTCTGTCAGAGTGCCAGGTCTCTCTCCATTCACAGACATCAGTATCAAGCCTGTCTGTCAGAGTGCCAGGTCTCTGTCCATTCAGAGACATCAGTATCAAGCCTGTCTGTCAGAGTGCCAGGTCTCTCTCCATTCAGAGAAATCAGTATCAAACCTGTCTGTCAGAGTGCCAGGTCTCTCTCCATTCAGAGACATCAGTATCAAATCAAGCCTGTCTGTCAGAGTGCCAGGTCTCTCTCCATTCAGAGACATCAGTATCAAGCCTGTCTGTCAGAGTGCCAGGTCTCTCTCCATTCAGAGACATCAGTATCAAGCCTGTCTGTCAGAGTGCCAGGTCTCTCTCCATTCAGAGACATCAGTATCAAGCCTGTCTGTCAGAGTGCCAGGTCTCTCTCCATTCAGAGACATCAGTATCAAACCTGTCTGTCAGAGTGCCAGGTCTCTCTCCATTCACAGACATCAGTATCAAGCCTGTCTGTCAGAGTGCCAGGTCTCTCTCCATTCAGATACATCAGTATCAAGCCTGTCTGTCAGAGTGCCAGGTCTCTCTCCATTCAGAGACATCAGTATCAAGCCTGTCTGTCAGAGTGCCAGGTCTCTCTCCATTCAGAGACATCAGTATCAAGCCTGTCTGTCAGAGTGCCAGGTCTCTCTCCATTCACAGACATCAGTATCAAGCCTGTCTGTCAGAGTGCCAGGTCTCTCTCCATTCACAGACATCAGTATCAAGCCTGTCTGTCAGAGTGCCAGGTCTCTGTCCATTCAGAGACATCAGTATCAAGCCTGTCTGTCAGAGTGCCAGGTCTCTCTCCATTCAGAGAAATCAGTATCAAACCTGTCTGTCAGAGTGCCAGGTCTCTCTCCATTCAGAGACATCAGTATCAAATCAAGCCTGTCTGTCAGAGTGCCAGGTCTCTCTCCATTCAGAGACATCAGTATCAAGCCTGTCTGTCAGAGTGCCAGGTCTCTCTCCATTCAGAGACATCAGTATCAAGCCTGTCTGTCAGAGTGCCAGGTCTCTCTCCATTCAGAGACATCAGTATCAAGCCTGTCTGTCAGAGTGCCAGGTCTCTCTCCATTCAGAGACATCAGTATCAAGCCTGTCTGTCAGAGTGCCAGGTCTCTCTCCATTCAGAGACATCAGTATCAAGCCTGTCTGTCAGAGTGCCAGGTCTCTCTCCATTCAGAGACATCAGTATCAAACCTGTCTGTCAGAGTGCCAGGTCTCTCTCCATTCAGAGACATCAGTATCAAGCCTGTCTGTCAGAGTGCCAGGTCTCTCTCCATTCAGAGACATCAGTATCAAGCCTGTCTGTCAGAGTGCCAGGTCTCTCTCCATTCAGAGACATCAGTATCAAGCCTGTCTGTCAGAGTGCCAGGTCTCTCTCCATTCAGAGACATCAGTATCAAGCCTGTCTGTCAGAGTGCCAGGTCTCTCTCCATTCAGAGACATCAGTATCAAGCCTGTCTGTCAGAGTGCCAGGTCTCTCTCCATTCAGAGACATCAGTATCAAGCCTGTCTGTCAGAGTGCCAGGTCTCTCTCCATTCAGAGACATCAGTATCAAGCCTGTCTGTCAGAGTGCCAGGTCTCTCTCCATTCAGAGACATCAGTATCAAGCCTGTCTGTCAGAGTGCCAGGTCTCTCTCCATTCAGAGACATCAGTATCAAGCCTGTCTGTCAGAGTGCCAGGTCTCTGTCCATTCAGAGACATCAGTATCAAGCCTGTCTGTCAGAGTGCCAGGTCTCTCTCCATTCAGAGACATCAGTATCAAGCCTGTCTGTCAGAGTGCCAGGTCTCTCTCCATTCAGAGACATCAGTATCAAGCCTGTCTGTCAGAGTGCCAGGTCTCTCTCCATTCAGAGACATCAGTATCAAGCCTGTCTGTCAGAGTGCCAGGTCTCTGTCCATTCAGAGACATCAGTATCAAGCCTGTCTGTCAGAGTGCCAGGTCTCTGTCCATTCAGAGACATCAGTATCAAGCCTGTCTGTCAGAGTGCCAGGTCTCTCTCCATTCAGAGACATCAGTATCAAGCCTGTCTGTCAGAGTGCCAAGTCTCTCTCCATTCAGAGACATCAGTATCAAGCCTGTCTGTCAGAGTGCCAGGTCTCTCTCCATTCAGAGACATCAGTATCAAGCCTGTCTGTCAGAGTGCCAGGTCTCTCTCCATTCAGAGACATCAGTATCAAGCCTGTCTGTCAGAGTGCCAGGTCTCTCTCCATTCAGAGACATCAGTATCAAGCCTGTCTGTCAGAGTGCCAGGTCTCTGTCCATTCAGAGACATCAGTATCAAGCCTGTCTGTCAGAGTGCCAGGTCTCTGTCCATTCAGAGACATCAGTATCAAGCCTGTCTGTCAGAGTGCCAGGTCTCTCTCCATTCAGAGACATCAGTATCAAGCCTGTCTGTCAGAGTGCCAGGTCTCTCTCCATTCAGAGACATCAGTATCAAGCCTGTCTGTCAGAGTGCCAGGTCTCTCTCCATTCAGAGACATCAGTATCAAGCCTGCCTGTCAGAGTGCCAGGTCTCTCTCCATTCAGAGACATCAGTATCAAGCCTGTCTGTCAGAGTGCCAGGTCTCTGTCCATTCAGAGACATCAGTATCAAGCCTGTCTGTCAGAGTGCCAGGTCTCTGTCCATTCAGAGACATCAGTATCAAGCCTGTCTGTCAGAGTGCCAGGTCTCTGTCCATTCAGAGACATCAGTATCAAGCCTGTCTGTCAGAGTGCCAGGTCTCTCTCCATTCAGAGACATCAGTATCAAGCCTGTCTGTCAGAGTGCCAAGTCTCTCTCCATTCAGAGACATCAGTATCAAGCCTGTCTGTCAGAGTGCCAGGTCTCTCTCCATTCAGAGACATCAGTATCAAGCCTGTCTGTCAGAGTGCCAGGTCTCTCTCCATTCAGAGACATCAGTATCAAGCCTGTCTGTCAGAGTGCCAGGTCTCTCTCCATTCAGAGACATCAGTATCAAGCCTGTCTGTCAGAGTGCCAGGTCTCTGTCCATTCAGAGACATCAGTATCAAGCCTGTCTGTCAGAGTGCCAGGTCTCTGTCCATTCAGAGACATCAGTATCAAGCCTGTCTGTCAGAGTGCCAGGTCTCTCTCCATTCAGAGACATCAGTATCAAGCCTGTCTGTCAGAGTGCCAGGTCTCTCTCCATTCAGAGACATCAGTATCAAGCCTGTCTGTCAGAGTGCCAGGTCTCTCTCCATTCAGAGACATCAGTATCAAGCCTGCCTGTCAGAGTGCCAGGTCTCTCTCCATTCAGAGACATCAGTATCAAGCCTGTCTGTCAGAGTGCCAGGTCTCTGTCCATTCAGAGACATCAGTATCAAGCCTGTCTGTCAGAGTGCCAGGTCTCTCTCCATTCAGAGACATCAGTATCAAGCCTGTCTGTCAGAGTGCCAGGTCTCTCTCCATTCAGAGACATCAGTATCAAGCCTGTCTGTCAGAGTGCCAGGTCTCTCTCCATTCAGAGACATCAGTATCAAGCCTGTCTGTCAGAGTGCCAGGTCTCTCTCCATTCAGAGACATCAGTATCAAGCCTGTCTGTCAGAGTGCCAGGTCTCTCTCCATTCAGAGACATCAGTATCAAGCCTGTCTGTCAGAGTGCCAGGTCTCTCTCCATTCAGAGACATCAGTATCAAGCCTGTCTGTCAGAGTGCCAGGTCTCTGTCCATTCAGAGACATCAGTATCAAGCCTGTCTGTCAGAGTGCCAGGTCTCTGTCCATTCAGAGACATCAGTATCAAGCCTGTCTGTCAGAGTGCCAGGTCTCTGTCCATTCAGAGACATCAGTATCAAGCCTGTCTGTCAGAGTGCCAGGTCTCTCTCCATTCAGAGACATCAGTATCAAGCCTGTCTGTCAGAGTGCCAGGTCTCTCTCCATTCAGAGACATCAGTATCAAGCATGTCTGTCAGAGTGCCAGGTCTCTCTCCATTCAGAGACATCAGTATCAAGCCTGTCTGTCAGAGTGCCAGGTCTCTCTCCATTCAGAGACATCAGTATCAAACCTGTCTGTCAGAGTGCCAGGTCTCTCTCCATTCAGAGACATCAGTATCAAGCCTGTCTGTCAGAGTGCCAGGTCTCTCTCCATTCAGAGACATCAGTATCAAGCCTGTCTGTCAGAGTGCCAGGTCTCTGTCCATTCAGAGACATCAGTATCAAGCCTGTCTGTCAGAGTGCCAGGTCTCTCTCCATTCAGAGACATCAGTATCAAGCCTGTCTGTCAGAGTGCCAGGTCTCTCTCCATTCAGAGACATCAGTATCAAGCCTGTCTGTCAGAGTGCCAGGTCTCTCTCCATTCAGAGACATCAGTATCAAGCCTGTCTGTCAGAGTGCCAGGTCTCTCTCCATTCAGAGACATCAGTATCAAACCTGTCTGTCAGAGTGCCAGGTCTCTCTCCATTCAGAGACATCAGTATCAAGCCTGTCTGTCAGAGTGCCAGGTCTCTCTCCATTCAGAGACATCAGTATCAAGCCTGTCTGTCAGAGTGCCAGGTCTCTCTCCATTCAGAGACATCAGTATCAAGCCTGTCTGTCAGAGTGCCAGGTCTCTCTCCATTCAGAGACATCAGTATCAAGCCTGTCTGTCAGAGTGCCAGGTCTCTCTCCATTCAGAGACATCAGTATCAAACCTGTCTGTCAGAGTGCCAGGTCTCTCTCCATTCAGAGACATCAGTATCAAACCTGTCTGTCAGAGTGCCAGGTCTCTCTCCATTCAGAGACATCAGTATCAAGCCTGTCTGTCAGAGTGCCAGGTCTCTCTCCATTCAGAGACATCAGTATCAAGCCTGTCTGTCAGAGTGCCAGGTCTCTGTCCATTCAGAGACATCAGTATCAAGCCTGTCTGTCAGAGTGCCAGGTCTCTCTCCATTCAGAGACATCAGTATCAAGCCTGTCTGTCAGAGTGCCAGGTCTCTCTCCATTCAGAGACATCAGTATCAAGCCTGTCTGTCAGAGTGCCAGGTCTCTGTCCATTCAGAGACATCAGTATCAAGCCTGTCTGTCAGAGTGCCAGGTCTCTCTCCATTCAGAGACATCAGTATCAAGCCTGTCTGTCAGAGTGCCAGGTCTCTCTCCATTCAGAGACATCAGTATCAAGCCTGTCTGTCAGAGTGCCAGGTCTCTCTCCATTCAGAGACATCAGTATCAAGCCTGTCTGTCAGAGTGACAGGTCTCTCTCCATTCAGAGACATCAGTATCAAGCCTGTCTGTCAGAGTGCCAGGTCTCTCTCCATTCAGAGACATCAGTATCAAACCTGTCTGTCAGAGTGCCAGGTCTCTCTCCATTCAGAGACATCAGTATCAAGCCTGTCTGTCAGAGTGCCAGGTCTCTCTCCATTCAGAGACATCAGTATCAAGCCTGTCTGTCAGAGTGCCAGGTCTCTGTCCATTCAGAGACATCAGTATCAAGCCTGTCTGTCAGAGTGCCAGGTCTCTGTCCATTCAGAGACATCAGTATCAAGCCTGTCTGTCAGAGTGCCAGGTCTCTGTCCATTCAGAGACATCAGTATCAAGCCTGTCTGTCAGAGTGCCAGGTCTCTCTCCATTCAGAGACATCAGTATCAAGCCTGTCTGTCAGAGTGCCAGGTCTCTCTCCATTCAGAGACATCAGTATCAAGCCTGTCTGTCAGAGTGCCAGGTCTCTCTCCATTCAGAGACATCAGTATCAAGCCTGCCTGTCAGAGTGCCAGGTCTCTCTCCATTCAGAGACATCAGTATCAAGCCTGTCTGTCAGAGTGCCAGGTCTCTGTCCATTCAGAGACATCAGTATCAAGCCTGTCTGTCAGAGTGCCAGGTCTCTCTCCATTCAGAGACATCAGTATCAAGCCTGTCTGTCAGAGTGCCAGGTCTCTCTCCATTCAGAGACATCAGTATCAAGCCTGTCTGTCAGAGTGCCAGGTCTCTCTCCATTCAGAGACATCAGTATCAAGCCTGTCTGTCAGAGTGCCAGGTCTCTCTCCATTCAGAGACATCAGTATCAAGCCTGTCTGTCAGAGTGCCAGGTCTCTCTCCATTCAGAGACATCAGTATCAAGCCTGTCTGTCAGAGTGCCAGGTCTCTCTCCATTCAGAGACATCAGTATCAAGCCTGTCTGTCAGAGTGCCAGGTCTCTGTCCATTCAGAGACATCAGTATCAAGCCTGTCTGTCAGAGTGCCAGGTCTCTGTCCATTCAGAGACATCAGTATCAAGCCTGTCTGTCAGAGTGCCAGGTCTCTCTCCATTCAGAGACATCAGTATCAAGCCTGTCTGTCAGAGTGCCAGGTCTCTCTCCATTCAGAGACATCAGTATCAAGCATGTCTGTCAGAGTGCCAGGTCTCTCTCCATTCAGAGACATCAGTATCAAGCCTGTCTGTCAGAGTGCCAGGTCTCTCTCCATTCAGAGACATCAGTATCAAACCTGTCTGTCAGAGTGCCAGGTCTCTCTCCATTCAGAGACATCAGTATCAAGCCTGTCTGTCAGAGTGCCAGGTCTCTCTCCATTCAGAGACATCAGTATCAAGCCTGTCTGTCAGAGTGCCAGGTCTCTCTCCATTCAGAGACATCAGTATCAAGCCTGTCTGTCAGAGTGCCAGGTCTCTCTCCATTCAGAGACATCAGTATCAAGCCTGTCTGTCAGAGTGCCAGGTCTCTCTCCATTCAGAGACATCAGTATCAAGCCTGTCTGTCAGAGTGCCAGGTCTCTCTCCATTCAGAGACATCAGTATCAAGCCTGTCTGTCAGAGTGCCAGGTCTCTCTCCATTCAGAGACATCAGTATCAAACCTGTCTGTCAGAGTGCCAGGTCTCTCTCCATTCAGAGACATCAGTATCAAGCCTGTCTGTCAGAGTGCCAGGTCTCTCTCCATTCAGAGACATCAGTATCAAGCCTGTCTGTCAGAGTGCCAGGTCTCTCTCCATTCAGAGACATCAGTATCAAGCCTGTCTGTCAGAGTGCCAGGTCTCTCTCCATTCAGAGACATCAGTATCAAGCCTGTCTGTCAGAGTGCCAGGTCTCTCTCCATTCAGAGACATCAGTATCAAACCTGTCTGTCAGAGTGCCAGGTCTCTCTCCATTCAGAGACATCAGTATCAAACCTGTCTGTCAGAGTGCCAGGTCTCTCTCCATTCAGAGACATCAGTATCAAGCCTGTCTGTCAGAGTGCCAGGTCTCTCTCCATTCAGAGACATCAGTATCAAGCCTGTCTGTCAGAGTGCCAGGTCTCTGTCCATTCAGAGACATCAGTATCAAGCCTGTCTGTCAGAGTGCCAGGTCTCTCTCCATTCAGAGACATCAGTATCAAGCCTGTCTGTCAGAGTGCCAGGTCTCTCTCCATTCAGAGACATCAGTATCAAGCCTGTCTGTCAGAGTGCCAGGTCTCTGTCCATTCAGAGACATCAGTATCAAGCCTGTCTGTCAGAGTGCCAGGTCTCTCTCCATTCAGAGACATCAGTATCAAGCCTGTCTGTCAGAGTGCCAGGTCTCTCTCCATTCAGAGACATCAGTATCAAGCCTGTCTGTCAGAGTGCCAGGTCTCTCTCCATTCAGAGACATCAGTATCAAGCCTGTCTGTCAGAGTGCCAGGTCTCTCTCCATTCAGAGACATCAGTATCAAGCCTGTCTGTCAGAGTGCCAGGTCTCTCTCCATTCAGAGACATCAGTATCAAACCTGTCTGTCAGAGTGCCAGGTCTCTCTCCATTCAGAGACATCAGTATCAAGCCTGTCTGTCAGAGTGCCAGGTCTCTCTCCATTCAGAGACATCAGTATCAAGCCTGTCTGTCAGAGTGCCAGGTCTCTGTCCATTCAGAGACATCAGTATCAAGCCTGTCTGTCAGAGTGCCAGGTCTCTCTCCATTCAGAGACATCATTATCAAGCCCATCTGTCAATCTGGACTCCATCACATCATCTTGCAAGTGTCCATGTCCTGGCTCCATACATGTTTCTGTTAACACATACACACACATAGTCACTGTTCTATTACCAATGGCAGTTAGTAATCCGTTTGTGTGTCAGATGTCACCTATCCTATGTTGAAGTTTGAACCGGTCAGATAAAACCTACCTAATTATGGTCTCCCCATCAAACGATCGAGATTGGCGTCTGGCAACAGCATCTACAGTCCACTCCATCTGTAGAAATAGGAAGAGTTCATCAGCAACACGTGGAATGAAAAGGATGTTGCAAATACTGGACATTTCTGTTGTACTGTATTATTGTGAGTCACTTTCAGTCGTCTGTATCGAGCCTGTCTGTTGGTCAGGACTCCATCAAATGATCTCTCAAATCTCCAAGTGTTGGTCAGGACTCCACCAAATGATCTCTCAAGTCTCCAAGTGTTGGTCAGGACTCCATCAAATGATCTCTCAAGTCTCCAAGTGTTGGTCAGGACTCCATCAAATGATCTCTCAAGTCTCCAAGTGTTGGTCAGGACTCCACCAAATGATCTCTCAAGTCTCCAAGTGTTGGTCAGGACTCCATCAAATGATCTCTCAAGTCTCCAAGTGATGGTCAGGACTCCATCAAATGATCTCTCAAGTCTCCAAGTGTTGGTCAGGACTCCATCAAATTATCTCTCAAGTCTCCAAGTGTTGGTCAGGACTCCACCAAATGATCTCTCAAGTCTCCAAGTGTTGGTCAGGACTCCATCAAATGATCTCTCAAGTCTCCAAGTGTTGGTCAGGACTCCACCAAATGATCTCTCAAGTCTCCAAGTGTTGGTCAGGACTCCACCAAATGATCTCTCAAGACTCCAAGTGTTGGTCAGGACTCCATCAAATGATCTCTCAAGTCTCCAAGTGTTGGTCAGGACTCCATCAAATGATCTCTCAAGTCTCCAAGTGTTGGTCAGGACTCCATCAAATGATCTCTCAAGTCTCCAAGTGTTGGTCAGGACTCCATCAAATGATCTCTCAAGTCTCCAAGTGTTGGTCAGGACTCCATCAAATGATCTCTCAAGTCTCCAAGTGTTGGTCAGGACTCCATCAAATGATCTCTCAAGTCTCCAAGTGTTGGTCAGGACTCCATCAAATGATCTCTCAAGTCTCCAAGTGTTGGCGCCATAGGTGTTTCTGTGAACACATACACACTGTTACTGTTATTTTACCTACAGCAGTTAAGATGGTGATATCTGACACACAAACACATACAGTGGGGCAAAAAAAAGTATTTAGTTAGCCACCAATTGTGCAAGTTCTCCCACTTAAAAAGATGAGAGAGGCCTCTAATTTTCATCATAGGTACACTTCAACTATGACAGACAAAATGAGAAACAAAAATCCAGAAAATCATATTGTAGGATTTTTAAGTAAATTATTTGCAAATTATGGTGGAAAATAAGTATTTGGTCACCTACAAAAAAGCGAGATTTCTGGCTCTCACAGACCTGTAACTCACAGACCTGCAACCTCAAACAGTCACACTCCAACCTCCACTATGGCCAAGACCAAAGAGCTGTCAAAGGACACCAGAAACAAAATTGTAGACCTGCACCAGGCTGGGAAGACTGAATCTGCAATGGGTAAGCAGCTTGGTTTGAAGAAATCAACTGTGGGAGCAATTATTAGGAAATGGAAGACATACAAGACCACTGATAATCTCCCTCGATCTGGGGCTCCACGCAAGATCTCACCCTGTGGGGTCAAAATGATCACAAGAACGGTGAGCAAAAATCCCAGAACCACACGGGGGGACCTAGTGAATGACCTGCAGAGAGCTGGGACCAAAGTAACAAAGCCTACCATCAGTAACACACTACGCCGCCAGGGACTCAAATCCTGCAGTGCCAGACGTGTCCCCCTGCTTAAGCCAGTACATGCCCAGGCCCGTCTGAAGTTTGCTAGAGAGCATTTGGATGATCCAGAAGAAGATTGGGAGAATGTCATATGGTCAGATGAACTTTTTGGTAAAAACTCAACTCGTCGTGTTTGGAGGACAAAGAATGCTGAGTTGCATCCAAAGAACACCATACCTACTGTGAAGCATGGGGGTGGAAACATCAGGCTCTGGGGCTGTTTTTTTGCAAAGGGACAATGACGACTGAATGTTGTGTTGTCATCGGGTTGTGTGGTCTCTAAGTTGCGTGGTCTCTAAGGTGTGTAGTCTCTAAATTGAGTAGTCTCTAACATGTGTGGTCTTGTTACAGTTGAAACTGGAGCAGCAGCACGGCCAGGTGGACTGGGGACAACAAGGAGTCATCATGCCAGGTTGTCCTGAGGCATGGTCCTAGGGCTCAGGTCCTCCGAGAGAAAGAAAGAAAGAAAGAGAGAATTAGAGAGAGCATACTTACATTCACACTGGACACCGGATAGGACAGGAGATGTACTCCAGATATAACAAACTGACCCCCCGACACATAAACTACTGCAGCATAAATACTGGAGGCTGAGACAGGAGGGGTCAGGAGACACTGTGGCCCCATCCGATGATACCCCCGGACAGGGCCAAACAGGCAGGATATAACCCAACCCACTTTGCCAAAGCACAGCCCCCACACCACTAGAGGGATATCTTCAACCACCAACTTACCATCCTGAGACATGGCCGAGTATAGCCCACAAAGATCTCCGCCTCAGCACAACCCAAGGGGGGAGCGCCAACCCAGACAGAAAGACCACGTCAGTGACTCAACCCACTCAAGTGATGCACCCCTCCTAGTGACGGTATGAAAGAGCCCCAGTAAGCCAGTGACTCAGCCCCTGTAATAGGGTTAGAGGCAGAGAATCCCAGTGGAGAGAGGGGAACCGGCCAGGCAGAGACAGCAAGGGCGGTTCGTTGCTCCAGTGTCTTTCCGTTTACCTTCACTACACTCAATCATAGAACCTACTGAAGAGATTAATCTTCAATAAAGACTTAAAGGTTGAGACCGAGTCTGCGTCTCTCACATGGGTAGGCAGACCATTCCATTAAAAATGGAGCTCTATATGAGAAAGCCCTCCCTCCAGCTGTTTGCTTAGAAATTCTAGGGACAATTGGGAGGCCTGCGTCTTGTGACCGTAGCGTACGTGTAGGTATGTACGGCAGGACCAAATCAGAGCGATAGGTAGGAGCAAGCCCATATAATGCTTTGTAGGTTAGCAGTAAAACCTTGAAATCAGCCCTTGCCTTAACAGGAAGCCAGTGTAGGGAGGCTAGCACTGGAGTGATTGGATCACATTTGTTAGTTCTAGTCAGGATTCTAGCAGCCGTGTTTAACACTAACTGAAGTTTATTTAGTGCGTTATCCGGGTAGCCGGAAAGTAGAGCATTGCAGTAGTCTAACCTAGAAGTAACAAAAGTATGGATTAATTTTTCTGCATCATTTTTGGACAGAAAATGTCTGATATTTGCAATGTTACGTAAATGGAAAAGAACAGTCCTTGAAACAGTCTTGATATGTTCATCAAAAGAGAGTAACGCCGAGGTCCTTCACAGTTTTATTTGAGACGTACAACCATCAATATTAATTGTCAGATTCAACAGAAGATCTCTTTGTTTCTTGGGACCTAGAACAAGCATCTCTGTTTTGTCAGAGTTTAAAACTTAGAGGTCTGATTCATACTGGAGTAGACCAGCTTCTTAGTGAGGACAGCCTGATTCATACTGGAGTGGACCAGCTTCTTAGTGAGGACAGCCTGATTCAGACTGCAGTAAACTTAATTCCACATCACAGCAGACCAATCTAGGTCCACGGTACAATACAGTAGAGTTTAACATGCAATATAGGTTATTATGGATGACGGTGGAGGTGATCTATGTTCTAGAAGGTGGTGCTCCACGTGGTTTCAACCCAGTGGAGGGGAACATTGTAGGTCTTAAGTTTTAAAAAAAAATCTTTGACCACAGAGAGGTCCCTTTGGTGTCAGTTTTCTGTTTTAATTATGGTTTAAGGGAAGTAGTCCGATCATTTAGTGTCAGTTGTCTTACGGTGGAAGAGAAGAGGTTTGGAGAACGGATTCATACCGCATGACATACACATCTAGTCTTTCTTCATCATTTTCACCATCATATCATTCCAGATCTGAGTACAGCCTGATTCACTCCAGATCTGATTACAGCATGATTCACTCCAGATCTGAGTACAGTCTGATTCACTCCAGATCTGAGTACAGCCTGATTCACTCCAGATCTGATTACAGTCTGATTCACTCCAGATCTGATTACAGTCTGATTCACTCCAGATCTGAGTACAGCCAGATTCACTCCAGATCTGATTACAGTCTGATTCACTCCAGATCTGAGAACAGCCTGATTCACTCCAGATCTGATTACAGTCTGATTCACACCAGATCTGATTACAGTCTGATTCACTCCAGATCTGAGTACAGCCTGATTCACTCCAGATCTGAGTACAGCCAGATTCACTCCAGATCTGATTACAGTCTGATTCACTCCAGATCTGATTACAGTCTGATTCACTCCAGATCTGATTACAGTCTGATTCACTCCAGATCTGATTACAGCCTGATTCACTCCAGATCTGAGAACAGCCTGATTCACTCCAGATCTGATTACAGTCTGATTCACTCCAGATCTGATTACAGTCTGATTCACTCCAGATCTGAGTACAGCCTGATTCACTCCAGATCTGATTACAGTCTGATTCACTCCAGATCTGAGAACAGCCTGATTCACTCCAGATCTGATTACAGTCTGATTCACTCCAGATCTGAGAACAGCCTGATTCACTCCAGATCTGAGAACAGCCTGATTCACTCCAGATGTGAGAACAGCCTGATTCACTCCAGATCTGAGAACAGCCTGATTCACTCCAGATGTGAGAACAGCCTGATTCACTCCAGATCTGAGAACAGCCTGATTCACTCCAGATGTGAGAACAGCCTGATTCACTCCAGATCTGAGAACAGCCTGATTCTGTATTGTCACCTTTAGATTTCCAGTTTGGTATTAAGCCACTCATATGCGAACACATAGAAGAGTTAGAATAGCTGAGAATAATAAGTCTAGATATATATACAGTATATACATATCAATAAAAGATGACTGGCTATAATATGTTTAGATATAGATCAATAAAAGATTACTAGTTATAATATGTTTCGATATAGATCAATAAAAGATGACTGGCTATAATATGTTTAGATATAGATCAATAAAAGATTACTAGTTATAATATGTTTCGATATAGATCAATAAAAGATGACTGGCTATAATATGTTTAGATATAGATCAATAAAAGATTACTAGTTATAATATGTTTCGATATAGATCAATAAAAGATGACTAGTTATTCGGCAGCTGGGAAATTCCACAGTAAGAGAACTGCGCTGAGACAGATTTTTCAACCCCCCCCCCCCAAAAAATAGATTTCAAAGTTTAACAAACCACACACACAATGGCTGCTTTTAACAATTTAGAATTGTACAAAAACACATTGGCTGGATTAACTGTGCAGATGTAAAGTTACCACTTTTTCACAAAACTCTGTTAAATATCTGCCCCGAATTACGAAATATAGACGACTGCAGAAATAATGGGGGTGTCAGCTATGACATGAGGCCTTGACTTTGAAAAAAAATAAACTTTTGGTTATTAAACAGTACGTGAAGTGGATTACCATCCGGTACCAGAATCGGGGTAAAATCATTTCATCATGTGTCCCTGCTCTGTGCAACACGGAAATGCATAATTATGGATCTAATTATCATTATTTCCTATGGTGATATATTATAAATAGGTACACATATTCAAACTCTTTGTCACGCTGGTATAAAGGATTTTGGAGGCCGCCGCAGGAATACACACGATACCCGTAATACACAATATATAAAGCACGCAGCATAACAGCTGCACCAATGCATAGGTACTCACACCACCAACAGACATGGGAACAATATCCGACAAAGACAGAGGAAACAGAGGGTACATATATACCATCCTAATCAGGGGAAATGGGAACCAGGTGTGTGTAATCAGACAAGACAGTCCGGGGTTGATGATAATGTATCCCGTTCAGTGAAGCCTTGAAAGCCGGTGACGTAGACCTCTGGAACTGGTGAACAGAATGAGCATCGGGGGGGATACATGACAGTACCTCACCCCCAACGTGCTGGATGACCACAGGGGCACAGTGCGGGTCGGTCTGGGCGCAGACGGTGAAAATCCCTGCTCAGCAAAGCATCCAGGATGTCTGGCTCGGATGCCAAGGTCGGTCTGGCTCGGATGCCAAGGTGCCAGGGCCGGGTGATAACGTGCGTAAAAAGAGCCCCCGCAGATTGCATGGCCGACGGAAGCCCAGGGCAGAAGAAGGAGGTGAAAAGCTTTGGATAAAACGGTCCACAACAATGAGAATGGTGGTGGGGGGAAGGTCAGGGGGAAAGGTCAGTGACAAATTCCAACGACAGGTGAGACCAGGGTCATTGTGGAACCGACAAGGGAAGGAGCTTTCCATAAGGGAGGTGTCTGAGGTGTCTTAGAATCTGCGCAGATGGAGCAGGCCTAGGTGGGCCACCAGTACGTCTCCATTAGGCAGGCGATGGTACGGCCTATCCCAGGATGACCCGACACAGGTGCCGTGTGCTCCCAGGACAGGAGGCGGTCCCGCACACCTGTGGGCACGTAGGCATGGTTCTCCGGGCACTGTGCAGGTGCAGGTTCTGGTAGTGGAAGGAAGACAGTTATCAGCTGAACATAGAGTAGTGGAAGGAAGACAGTTATCAGCTGAACATAGAGTAGTGGAAGGAAGACAGTTATCAGCTGAACATAGAGTAGTGGAAGGAAGACAGTTATCAGCTGAACACAGAGTAGTGGAAGGAAGACAGTTATCAGCTGAACATAGAGTAGTGGAAGGAAGACAGTTATCAGCTGAACATAGAGTAGTGGAAGGAAGACAGTTCTCAGCTGAAAATAGAGTAGTGGAAGGAAGACAGTTCTCAGCTGAACATAGAGTAGTGGAAGGAAGACAGTTATCAGCTGAACATAGAGTAGTGGAAGGAAGACAGTTATCAGCTGAACATAGAGTAGTGGAAGGAAGACAGTTATCAGCTGAAAATAGAGTAGTGGAAGGAAGACAGTTATCAGCTGAACATAGAGTAGTGGAAGGAAGACAGTTATCAGCTGAACATAGAGTAGTGGAAGGAAGACAGTTATCAGCTGAACATAGAGTAGTGGAAGGAAGACAGTTATCAGCTGCACATAGAGTAGTGGAAGGAAGACAGTTATCAGCTGAACATAGAGTAGTGGAAGGAAGACAGTTCTCAGCTGAACATAGAGTAGTGGAAGGAAGACAGTTCTCAGCTGAACATAGAGTAGTGGAAGGAAGACAGTTATCAGCTGAACATAGAGTAGTGGAAGGAAGACAGTTATCAGCTGCACATAGAGTAGTGGAAGGAAGACAGTTATCAGCTGAACATAGAGTAGTGGAAGGAAGACAGTTCTCAGCTGAACATAGAGTAGTGGAAGGAAGACAGTTCTCAGCTGAACATAGAGTAGTGGAAGGAAGACAGTTATCAGCTGAACATAGAGTAGTGGAAGGAAGACAGTTATCAGCTGAACACAGAGTAGTGGAAGGAAGACAGTTATCAGCTGAACATAGAGTAGTGGAAGGAAGACAGTTCTCAGCTGAACATAGAGTAGTGGAAGGAAGACAGTTATCAGCTGAACATAGAGTAGTGGAAGGAAGAGAGTTATCAGCTGAACATAGAGTAGTGGAAGGAATACAGTTATCAGCTGAAAATAGAGTAGTGGAAGGAAGACAGTTATCAGCTGAACATAGAGTAGTGGAAGGAAGACAGTTATCAGCTGAACATAGAGTAGTGGAAGGAAGACAGTTATCAGCTGAACATAGAGTAGTGGAAGGAAGACAGTTATCAGCTGCACATAGAGTAGTGGAAGGAAGACAGTTATCAGCTGAACATAGAGTAGTGGAAGGAAGACAGTTATCAGCTGAACATAGAGTAGTGGAAGGAAGACAGTTCTCAGCTGAACATAGAGTAGTGGAAGGAAGACAGTTCTCAGCTGAACATAGAGTAGTGGAAGGAAGACAGTTATCAGCTGAACATAGAGTAGTGGAAGGAAGACAGTTATCAGCTGAACACAGAGTAGTGGAAGGAAGACAGTTATCAGCTGAAAATAGAGTAGTGGAAGGAAGACAGTTCTCAGCTGAACATAGAGTAGTGGAGGGAAGACAGTTATCAGCTGCACATAGAGTAGTGGAAGGAAGACAGTTATCAGCTGAACATAGAGTAGTGGAAGGAAGACAGTTCTCAGCTGAACATAGAGTAGTGGAAGGAAGACAGTTATCAGCTGAACATAGAGTAGTGGAAGGAAGACAGTTATCAGCTGAACATAGAGTAGTGGAAGGAAGACAGTTATCAGCTGAACATAGAGTAGTGGAAGGAAGACAGTTATCAGCTGAACATAGAGTAGTGGAAGGAAGACAGTTCTCAGCTGAACATAGAGTAGTGGAAGGAAGACAGTTATCAGCTGAACATAGAGTAGTGGAAGGAAGACAGTTATCAGCTGAACATAGAGTAGTGGAAGGAAGACAGTTATCAGCTGAACATAGAGTAGTGGAAGGAAGACAGTTATCAGCTGAACACAGAGTAGTGGAAGGAAGACAGTTATCAGCTGAAAATAGAGTAGTGGAAGGAAGACAGTTCTCAGCTGAACATAGAGTAGTGGAGGGAAGACAGTTATCAGCTGCACATAGAGTAGTGGAAGGAAGACAGTTATCAGCTGAACATAGAGTAGTGGAAGGAAGACAGTTCTCAGCTGAACATAGAGTAGTGGAAGGAAGACAGTTATCAGCTGAACATAGAGTAGTGGAAGGAAGACAGTTATCAGCTGAACATAGAGTAGTGGAAGGAAGACAGTTATCAGCTGAACATAGAGTAGTGGAAGGAAGACAGTTATCAGCTGAACATAGAGTAGTGGAAGGAAGACAGTTCTCAGCTGAACATAGAGTAGTGGAAGGAAGACAGTTATCAGCTGAACATAGAGTAGTGGAAGGAAGACAGTTATCAGCTGAACATAGAGTAGTGGAAGGAAGACAGTTATCAGCTGAACATAGAGTAGTGGAAGGAAGACAGTTCTCAGCTGAACATAGAGTAGTGGAAGGAAGACACAGCAGGTGACCCAACTGTGCTTTGTGAATACTATAATTTCCCATTGTGTCGAACTCAATTGCAGAAATTCCATTAAAGTTTTTTAAATAAAATTCTGTTAACGATTTCGTAACCGAATTTAAAGTTTTAATCAAAATTCATAAACAAAATTAATATCAAGTATGTGCAAAGCTGTCATCGAGGGAAAGGGTGGCTACTTTGAAAAATCTCAAATATAAACTATATTTTGGATTTGTTTAACACTTTTTTGATTACTACATGATTCCATTCGTATGATTTCATAGTGTTCATGTCTTCACTATTGTTCTACCATGTGGACAATAGTAAAAAATTATGAAAAGCCCTTGAATGAGTAGATGTGTCCAAAATCTTTGACTGGGACTATATATTTCTCAGAAATATAGACTCTTAGCTTTCATTTGACACCCAATTTGACATGCTCCTATGCACTTCTCATGTTGATGCTCATGGGTCCATTTACATGGAAATGACCACCTATCACGACTGAAGAGGTTAATTATCCTTGGCCCTGAACGGAGGAAGGTGGAAATATGACAATAAACGGGAGAATTTTATATTTAAAATGGCCGACGATGATTGTAATGACATTGTGCTGAAATAACCATTTCATCTGCCTCTATTATTCTGGAATTAATGAATGATGAAGCAGTGTCCTTCACATCTACACTCTGTCTGCATCCCAAATGGCACCCTATCTCCTACATAGTGCACTACTTCTGACCAGGATCCATAGGGCTCTGTAAGGGAACAGGGGGCCATTTGGATCACGGCTCTGTCTCTCTTCTCTCCCCATTCATTCTGAGATATATTGATCTTGTGACATTTATTTAAGTTTGGGCTAATGTATTAATTCCAAGATAATTATTCCAATATACTTTTGTCACTGTTGATATACCTCAGCGTCAGCAGGCAGGGGTTGGGGCGGGCGCTGAATAAACGGCTATTTGGCATTGGCGGACAGGAAGCTGGCAGTGAGAGAAATGTCTCTCCTTGAGGACGGCCATATGTGGAGAAAGACGTAGAGGGAAAATATTCAGACACCAGACAATTTGTTCCGCCGACAAGTGAAACGTGCTCTTGGCTTTCTCAGGCGCAACAGGAAGGAGACGGAGGATATTGGTCAAATTGGGAGAGTAACGTAATGTACTGAATGCTTTAGGACAGTGCTGAGCCACTTGGAAGGACCATGGAGACATTGTTTTGAGGCTTTGCAACAGAGAGGTATAAAATGGCCTCCCGTGTGGCATAGCGGTCTAAGGCACTGCATTGATGTGCTTGAGGCGTCACTACAGACCTGAGTTCGATCCCAGGCTGGGTCATATTCAGCTAGACTTCTCTTACATCTGGGTCATATTCAGCTAGACTTCTCTTACATCTGGGTCATATTTAGCTAGACTTCTCTTAAATCTGGGTCATATTCAGCTAGACTTCTCTTATATCTGGGTCATATTTAGCTAGACTTCTCTTATATCTGGGTTATATTTAGCTAGACTTCTCTTATATCTGGGTCATATTCAGCTAGACTTCTCTTACATCTGGGTCATATTTAGCTAGACTTCTCTTACATCTGGGTCATATTCAGCTAGACTTCTCTTACATCTGGGTCAGATAGACTTCTCTTACATCTGGGTCATATTCAGCTAGACTTCTCTTACATCTGGGTCATATTCAGCTAGACTTACAGTGAAACCATTTCAGATGCAACAGGGTATTAGCTGAGAATTGATCCGGATGTTTCTCAAATGAGTGAGCAGTGGTTGGGAAAATAATGGGTTTAAAAAAAAATATATATATATTTGTAACACTGTTATCTATTGACCTTCCTCACTGTGCACAAAGGCTGAGATGGACACACACACCACACACACACACACACACACACACACACACACACACACAGAGGCTGCGATGGCCACTGTCTCTCGATGGCTGATAGATAGCAGGAGACACTGGGAGCGTGGGGGAGAAACTAGCAGCTGTTCTCTTTTATACAGCTTGCACTGCCACAGACAGGACACTTCAAATTATACTCATCACCAACCAGTGTGTGTGTCAGGGTTGTTTTGTGTGTGCATATGTGTGTGTGTGTGTTGGGGGCGAGGTTGTGTGTATTTGTGTGTGCAGGGTGTGTGACTTACAAGATAGAGAGATTGTGAGCGATAGTGGCTAGTCCTCATAAACACAATCAAAACAGACATTCCAAGGGCACCTCCAGACTACATATTTATATCTATGTATTTATTTATGGTACATAATGTATCAAATGGAAATGGAAGGGCGTATAGCTCGCTCACCATAAAAATGGTTTGTGTTTTTCTTTATTAAGCGAGGTTAAAAGATTAACATTTCAATGGCCTTATTCAGAATAATCACTCCAAGGGAATGGTTGATATAGGTCGTGGGGAGAGAACACATTCAGACATATATTATAGATATTATATCAATGTTATGGCAGCTAAAGGTCAGAGGGCAGGAGGAATACGTCTAAATTCCTATGACATAAACACTGGTAGGAACAGACACGCACGCACGCAGAAAGAGAGGAAGAGAGGAGAGCGAAGGAGAGCAGAGGAGAGGAGAGTGGAGGAGAGGAGAGCGGAGGAGAGGAGGAGAGGAGAGTGGAGGAGAGGGGAGCGGAGTAGAGCGGAGGAGAGCAGGGGAGAGGAGAGGAGGAGAGGAGAGTGGAGGAAAGCAGAGGAGAGCGGAGGAGAGGAGAGAGGAGGAGAGGAGAGCGGTGGAGAGCGGAGGAGAGGAGAGCGAAGGAGAGCAGAGGAGAGGAGAGCGGAGGAGAGGAGAGCGGAAGAGAGGAAGAGAGGAGAGGAGAGGAGAGGAGGAGAGGAGAGGAGAGGAGAGGAGAGGAGAGGAGAGGAGAGGAGAGGAGAGGAGAGGAGAGGAGAGGAGAGGAGAGGAGAGCAGAGGAGAGGGAGAAGAGACAGGGAAGAGAGGACAGCAGAGGCGAGGGAGATGGGAGTGGAGAGGAGAGAGGGAGGAGAGAGGGAGGAGAGAGAGTGGAGAGGAGAGGAGAAGAGAGAGGGAAGAGCGGACAGCAGAGGAGAGGGAGATGGGAGTGGAGAGGAGAGAGGGAGGAGAGGAGAGAGTGGTGAGGAGAGCAGAGGAGAATAGAGAGGGAGGAGAGGACAGCAGAGGAGAGGGAGAGGAGAGAGGGAGGAGATGAAAGAGATGAGAGAGGGAGGAGATGAAGAGAGGAGAGAGGGAGGGGAGGAGAGGAATGGAGAGGAGGGATGAAACCCAGTGTTCTCTGAGCTAGTGTCACAGGGAAGAGGAAGTCGAAGACAACACGGGCTTGATATTCAGACCATGTGACAGGGAAGACCCAGGGTGGGCGGCCCCCTGCAATATTAACTCTCATTTGGAGAGCAGCTGTGGCTATGTGTGTGTGTGTTTGTGTCTGTGTGTGTGTCCATGAAACATTGAACAAAGCAGCTGCCGTGGATCCAGTGCCGTCGCGCTGTAGCTCTTACTGTCTTACTGTCACACACAAAACGTTTTCATTGGGTTTCTCCGATGGCCACCACAGTTGATCGCTGCACTACTCGGTGTCAGAAAGTCTCTGGGTAGCTGTGGGTAAGACGTCTCCAGCATCTGTCTGGGGTTCCTCTATCATAACCGATCCATCACTGTGTGTGTGTGTGTCTTACGTTAGGGCCCTCATGTGTGTGTGTGTCTTACGTTAGGGCCCTCATGTGTGTGTGTGTCTTACGTTAGGGCCCTCATGTGTGTGTGTGTCTTACGTTAGGGCCCTCATGTGTGTGTGTGTCTTACGTTAGGGCCCTCATGTGTGTGTGTGTCTTACGTTAGGGCCCTCATGTGTGTGTGTGTCTTACGTTAGGGGCCCTCATGTGTGTGTGTGTCTTACATTAGGGCCCTCATGTGTGTGTGTGTCTTACGTTAGGGCCCTCATGTGTGTGTGTGTGTGTGTGTCTTACGTTAGGGCCCTCATGTGTGTGTGTGTCTTACGTTAGGGCCCTCATGTGTGTGTGTGTGTGTGTGTGTCTTACGTTAGGGCCCTCATGTGTGTGTGTGTGTGTGTGTCTTACGTTAGGGCCCTCATGTGTGTGTGTGTGTGTCTTACGTTAGGGCCCTCATGTGTGTGTGTGTGTGTGTGTCTTACGTTAGGGCCCTCATGTGTGTGTGTGTGTGTCT
>NC_034181.2:7030385-7038383 GCF_002021735.2 Oncorhynchus kisutch
ACGTTAGGGCCCTCATGTGTGTGGGTGTCTTACGTTAGGGCCCTCATTTTGTGTGGTGTCTTACATTAGGGCCCTCATGTGTGTGTGTGTCTTACGTTAGGGCCCTCTGTGGTGTGTGTGGTGTGTGTTGTTTCTTAGTTAGGGCCCTCATGTGTGTGTGTGTCTTACGTTAGGGCCCTCATGTGTGTGTGTGTGTGTGTGTGTCTTACGTTAGGGCCCTCATGTGTGTGTGTGTGTGTGTGTCTTACGTTAGGGCCCTCATGTGTGTGTGTGTGTGTCTTACGTTAGGCCCTCATTGTGTGTGTGTGTGTGTGTCTTACTTAGAGGGCCCTCATGTGTGTGTGTGTGTCTTACGTTAGGGCCCTCATGTGTGTGTGTGTGTGTGGTCTTACGTTAGGGCCCTCATGTGTGTGTGTGTGTGTGTGTGTGTGTTCTTACGTTAAGGCCCTCATGTGTGTGGTGTTCTTACGTTAGGGCCCTCATGTGTGTGGTTGTTTCTTACGTTAGGGCCCTCATTGTGTGTTGTGTCTTACTTTAGGGCCCTCATGTGTGTGTGTGTGTGTGTTTGTCGTTTACGTTAGGGCCCTCATTGTGTGTTGTGTGTGTGTGTGTCTTACGTTAGGGCCTCTCATGGTGTGTGTGTGTGTGTGGGCTTACGTTAGGGCCCTCATGTGTTGTGTGTGTGTGTGTGTGTGTGTCCTTTACGTTAGGGCCCTCATGTGTGTGTGTGTGTGTGTGTGTGTGTGTGTGGCGTGGCGTGTGTGGTGTGTGTGTTTGTGTGTGGGCGTGCGTGTGTGTGTGTGTGTGGTCTGTGTGCGTGTTGTGTGTGTTACGTTAGGGCCCCTCGTTGGAACAGTAGTCAAGATGACGAGACAAAGAAAGAAGAAAGAACATAAAGGTGGCTTGTGAGAGGACAACGGATTCATATTTATGGGGCAGATGCATAAGATAACATTGTGCTTGTAGAGTTATAAATACCGAGTATCCATCCAGTCCATGACTTCTACTTCTGTCCTCAGTCACAAACGCAGGCCGCAGTGTTGCATCGTACCAAATCTCACAGACCCGGGAACAAAAATAATATGTAATTACATCAGATGCTTAATGGTTGAAGATGTATGACAAAATATACTAATGACACTAGCGAAGTCTCCACCACCCCCCGCCAAAAAAAAACGTAAACTCTCATCTAAAGCATGGATCAAATGTCCCCAACTCTTACCGAAATCGAAAGCTGAACACCTGTAAAAAATCTGAGCATCAGAACAAGACCCACTTGTTCATTCTGTATGTTCCGTTGCCACGCTATATGTTCCGTTGCCACGCTATATGTTCCGTTGCCACGCTATATGTTCCGTTGCCACGCTATAATGTTCCGTTGCCACGCTATATGTTCCGTTGCCACGCTATATGTTCCGTTGCCACGCTATGTGTTCCGTTGCCACGCTAATTGTTCCGTTGCCACGCTATGTGTTCCGTTGCCACGCTATATGTTCCGTTGCCATGCTATATGTTCATCTTGTTATTGGTCACATCCCACAGTAGTTTGACAGACACTACGATATCTTCTTATGTTAAGGTTATTTCCACCATTGTACCTTCTGACGCTACAAACCCTTTTTAGTTTACATCCTGCCCGGCAAACCAAGGCCTAAAACTAAAAACCCTGATTTAATCTTAGCCTGAGTAGCACCGGCAGCAGTACCGGTACTCTGTGATTTTTAGTGACAGGCAGAACGTAAATATACATGCTGAGAGCAGGTGTCTTCTGGGGCCGGACCCCTGGAGTTAAACTATGGTGATACAAGGTAATACACACACACACCACACACCACACACACACACACACACACCACACACACCACACAACACACACCACACACACACACCACACACACACACACACACACAATCACACCACACACACACACACCGCCACACACACACACACCACCACACACATGCCACCACACACACACACACACACACACCACACACACACACACACCCACACACACACACACACACACAATCACACCACACACAGCAGCCACAACCACACACAAACAACCACACACACACACCACACAATAACACCACACACACCCCACACGCCACACACACACACACGCACACCACACACACACAACACCACACACACACACCACACACACACCATTCCTACTCCCGTGCAGAGTGTCAGTGACTGATTGAATGGATAAAAGGCCTGAATAATTAACTAGGAGGTTTGAGTCCGCAGAGGATAATGACAGGGTATAATGTGTGTGTGTGTGTGTTGTTGTGTGTGTGTGGTGTGCGTGTGGTGTGTGCGTGTGTGTGTGTTGTGTGTGTGTGTTTGTGGTGTGGTGTGTGTGTGTGTGTGTGTGTGTGTGTGGTGTGTTGTGGTGTGTGTGTGTGGCGTGTGTGTGTGTGTGTGTATGGTGTGTGGTGTGTGTGTGTGGCGTGTGTGTGTGTGTGGTGTGTGTGTGCGTATGGGTGTGTGTGTGTGTGTGTGTGTGTGTGGCGTGTGTGTGTGTGGTGTGTGTGTGTGTGGTTATTACCTTGTATCACCATAGTCTAACTCCAGGGGTCCGGAGTTAAGTGTCACAGGGAAGAGGAAGTCGAAGACAACACGGGCTTGATATTCAGACCATGTGACAGGGAAGACCCAGGGTGGGCTGTGCCAGTTCGTCTTGTATATTCAAGTCAACCACTGTGTTTTTCCCGTGCGTCTGCTGTTGCTTCTCTTTTTGCTAGTCCTCCCGGTTTTGACCCTTGCCTGTTTTCTGGACTCCGTACATGCCTGTCTGACCTTCTGCCTGCCTGACCTTTTCTGCCTGCCTTGACCTCGAGCCTGTCTGCCACTCTGTACCTCCTGGACTCTGAACTGGTTTTGACCTTTTGCCTGTCCACGACCATTCTCTTGCCTACCTTTTTGGATTCTAATAAATATCAAAGACTTAAACCATCTGCCTTCCATGTCTGCATCTGGGTCTCGCCTTGTGCCCTTATAGTAACCTATAAACTGTTTTAGAGAAGTGTAATAAACAAATATTGTAATAGCTTTCATTGTCTGCTTATATATGCCCCCTTTATTTGTCCTACGGTTCTGACTTGGTGTACAGGGAGAACACTGTAAGAACGGCCCATGTTCTGAATTATGTTGCTGTACATTTCAGAAGTGCTGAACAAATAGTTATATTGACCACGTCCGTCCTAGCTCGCTCATTAATGTCTTAATCAAAAATACTGATTGTCTCTTATCTGCTTGTCGTCCCCTTTTTCCATAGTTTGTACATCTCAATTGTCAGTAGAAACCACATTTGTATAAGCAAGTCAGCCATGTCAGCTTAGTTTTTATTAAAGGCTGTGAATGAGGCTGAATTAACTGTTTTCGCTGCCAGACAAGGCTCCACTGTAGCAGTGGTAAGGTGTTGGGACAGCTGTGTGTGTCTGTAGTATATCGACAGGGTGCTGCGTGTGTCTGTAGTATATCGACAGGGTGCTGTGTGTGTCTGTAGTATATCGACAGAGTGCTGTGTGTGTCTGTAGTATATCGACAGAGTGCTGTGTGTGTCTGTAGTATATCGACAGGGTGCTGCGTGTGTCTGTAGTATATCGACAGGGTGCTGTGTGTGTCTGTAGTATATCGACAGAGTGCTGTGTGTGTCTGTAGTATATATCGACAGGGTGCTGTGTGTTGTCTGTAGTATATCGACAGGGTGCTGTGTGTGTCTGTAGTATATCGACAGTGGTGCTGTGTGTGTCTGTAGTATATCGCAGAGTGCTGTGTGTGTCTGTAGTATATCGACAGAGTGCTGTGTGTGTCTGTAGTATATCGACAGGGTGCTGCGTGTTGTCTGTAGTATATCGACAGGGTGCTGTGTGTGTCTGTAGTATATCGACAGGGTGCTGTGTGTGTCTGTAGTATATCGACAGGGTGCTGTGTGTGTCTGTAGTATATCGACAGGGTGCTGTGTGTGTCTGTAGTATATCGACAGGGTGCTGTGTGTGTCTGTAGTATATCGACAGTGTGCTGTGTGTGTCTGTAGTATATCGACAGGGTGCTGTGTGTGTCTGTAGTATATCGACAGGGGTGCTGTGTGTGTCTGTAGTATATCGACAGGGTGCTGCGTGTGTCTGTAGTATATCGACAGAGTGCTGCGTGTGTCCTGTAGTATATCGACAGGGTGCTGCGTGTGTCTGTAGTATATCGACAGGGTGCTGTGTGTGTCTGTAGTATATCGACAGGGTGCTGTGTGTGTCCTGTAGTATATCGACAGGGTGCTGTGTGTGTCTGTAGTATATCGACAGGGGTGCTGTGTGTGTCTGTAGTATATCGACAGGGTGCTGTGTGTGTCTGTAGTATATCGACAGGGTGCTGTGTGTGTCTGTAGTATATCGACAGGGGTGCTGTGTGTGTCTGTAGTATATCGACAGGGTGCTGTGTGTGTCTGTAGTATATCGACAGGGTGCTGTGTGTGTCTGTAGTATAATCGACAGAGTGCTGTGTGTGTCTGTAGTATAGTTTTACGACAGGGTCTGTGTGTGTCTGTAGTATATCGACAGGGGTGCTGTGTGTGTCTGTAGTATATCGACAGGGTGCTGTGTGTGTCTGTAGTATCGACAGGGTGCTGTGTGTGTCTGTAGTATATCGACAGGGTGCTGTGTGTGTCTGTAGTATATAGACATGGTGCTGTCTGTGTCTGTAGTATATCGACAGGGTGCTGTGACACACAGACACACAAACACATTATAAAACTACACGCACACAACCACACACACTGCATGATAAACCTACCTACACACACCCCTGCATTATAAACTACACACACTCTCTCTCTCTGTCTCTCTCTGTCTCTCTCGCTCTCTCGTCCTCTCTCTCCTCTCTCCTCTGTCCTCTCCTCTCTCTCTGTCACTCTCTCTGTCTCTCGCTCTCATCTGTGTCTCTCACTCTCTCTGTCTCTCTCTCCGCGTCTCTCTGTCCTCTCTCCTCGCTCTCATCTGTCTCTCCTCTCTCTGTCTCTCTCTCGCTCTCCGCTCTCTCTGGCTCTCTCTCGCTCTCCTCCTGTCTCTCTCGCTCTCTCTGTCCTCTCACTCTCTCTGTCCTCTGTCTCTCTGTCTCTCTGCTCGCTCTCTCTCACTCTCTCTCTCGCTCCTCTCTCTGTCTCTCTCTCGCTCTCCTCGTCTCTCTTCTCTTCTCTCCTTCTCTTCTCTCTCTCTCTCGGCTCTCTCTGTCTCTCTCTCGCTCTCTGTCTCTCTCTCTCACTCTCTCTGTCTCTCTTTCTCTCTCTCTCTCGCTCTCTGTCTCTCTCTCGCTCTCTGTCTCTCTCTCTCACTCTGTCTGTCTCTCTGTCTCTCTCTCTCTCTCTCTCTGTATCTCTTGCTCTGTCTCTCTGTCTCTCTCTCGCGCTCTCTCTTTCAATTCAATTCAATTCAAGGGCTTTATTGGCATGGGAAACGTGTTAACATTGCCAAAGCAAGTGAGGTAGATAATATATAAAGTGAATATATAAAGTGAAATAAACAATAAAAATTAACAGTAAACATTACACATACAGAAGTTTCAAAACAATAAAGACATTACAAATGTCATATTATATATATACAGTGTTTTAACAATGTACAAATGGTTAAAGGACACAAGATCAAATAAATAAGCATAAATATGGGTTGTATTTACAATGATGTTTGTTCTTCACTGGTTGCCCTTTTCTCGTGGCAACAGGTCACAAATCTTGCTGCTGTGATGGCACACTGTGGAATTTCACCCAGTAGATATGGGAGTTTATAAAAATTGGATTTGTTTTCAAATTCTTTGTGGATCTGTGTAATCTGAGGGAAATATGTCTCTCTAATATGGTCATACATTGGGCAGGAGGTTAGGAAGTGCAGCTCAGTTTCCACCTCATTTTGTGGGCAGTGAGCACATAGCCTGTCTTCTCTTGAGAGCCATGTCTGCCTACGGCGGCCTTTCTCAATAGCAAGGCTATGCTCACTGAGTCTGTACATAGTCAAAGATGTCCTTAAGTTTGGGTCAGTCACAGTGGACAGGTATTCTGCCACTGTATTTTTGTTAATTCTTTCCAATGTGTCAAGTAATTATCTTTTTGTTTTCTCATGATTTGGTCGGGTCTAATTGTGCTGCTGTCCTGGGGCTCTGTAGGGTGTGTTTGTGTTTGTGAACAGAGCCCCAGGACCAGCTTGCTTAGGGGACTCGCTTCCTTTTAGGTTGGTTGTAGAATTTAACGGCTCTTTTCTGGATTTTGATAATTAGTGGGTATCGGCCTAATTCTGCTCTGCATGCATTATTGGTGTTCTACGCTGTACACGGAGGATATTTTTGCAGAATTCTGCGTGCAAAGTCTCAATTTGGTGTCTCTCTCTCTCTCTGTGTGCTCTCTCTTCGTCTCTCTCTCTCACTCTCTCTCTGTCTCTCTCCTCATTCTCTCTCTCTGTCCTCTCGCTCTCTCCTCGCTCTGTCTGTCTCTCTCTCCTCTCTCTCTCTCCCTCTGTCTCTCTCTCTCTCTCGCGCTCCGGGACCCTGAACTGTCCTCGCCTCAACTTTTATTGAAATTGGCTTCTGGCATTTGACCGTATCAGACCGTTACATAGTGATAAACAGCAGGGGTAGCACAGTTCTGTAGTGAAGTCCCCCAGTGATCACACACACACACACACACACCACATTACATACACACACACACATTACACACACACACACTACATACACACACACTACATACACACACACTACAACACCACACACACTACACACACACACTGCACACACACACGCACACACACTACACACACACTACACACACACACACACACACACGCACATGCACACACACACAGTATCATATGCCAAGTGCAGTTCAGTGTAACGTAGTGGGGGACTGGGTAAACAGCCCCCAGGGTGTAGGGGACAGGGTAACCAGCCCCAGGGTGTAGGGGACAGGGGAAACAGCCCCCAGAGATTAGGGGACTGGGTAAACAGCCCCCAGGGTGTAGGGGACAGGGTAACCAGCCCCCAGGTTGTAGGGAACAGGGGAAACAGCCCCCAGAGATTAGGGGACAGGGTAAACAGCCCCCAGGGTGTAGGGGACAGGGGTAAACAGCCCCCAGAATTTAGGGGACAGGGTAAACAGCCCCCAGGGTGTAGGGGACAAGGTAAACAGCCCCCAGAATTTAGGGGACAGGGTAAACAGCCCCAGGGTGTAGGGGACAGGGTAAACAGCCCCCAGAATTTAGGGGACAGGGTAAACAGCCCCCAGGGTGTAGGGGACAGGGTAAACAGCCCCCAGGGTGTAGGGGACAGGGTAAACAGCCCCCAGGGTGTAGAGGACAGGGTAAACAGCCCCCTGGGTGTAGGGGACAGGGTAAACAGCCCCCAGGGTGTAGAGGACAGGGTAAACACCCCCTGGGTGTAGAGGACAGGGTAAACAGCCCCCAGGGTGTAGGGGACAGGGTAAACAGCCCCCAGGGTGTTCTAGGGATCAAGTCAATTGTCAGAGAGACTCCATGGCCACCAGAGCTCCAACCTGTGTCAGTTTGATTCCTGCCCTCTCCACCTGATTCCCTTCCTCGTTTCCCCAGCACCATGCTATGTCTGGAGAGTAAAGGCCTGCAACAACATAGAACCCCGACAAGTGATTGATGTCTTCCTAATAGTCTCAAATAAGATGTATCGGAACGAGGGACGAGGCGAAAGGAGTGGAAGGCGGGTGGGTGGGGGAAAAGGGGAGGAGTTGGGGAGGAAGGGAGGGGATGGGGCGAGGGGGAAGATGGGGAAGAGGGCTGGGGAGAAGAAGAGCGAGAGAATGATTATGTAGGCCACCCTGTCAGGTAAACTTTCTGCTTGTAGCTAACTGGGTATGTCAGGCTGACTAAGTGTTGGAAGCTGTCGAGCAGGAACAATGGGGTTAACTATGCCTAGATGTCTTACGCAGCATGCGACAGAGAGAGAGGAGAGACAGAGAAGAAAGAACGAGG
>NC_034181.2:7038483-7073483 GCF_002021735.2 Oncorhynchus kisutch
TAATTCAGTCCAAGGCAACAACAAAACACAGTGTTACCATTAATATATGTCACGTTCTGACCTTAGTTCTTTTATTATGTCTTTGTTTTAGTCTGGTCAGGGTGTGAGTTGGGGTGGGTAGTCTATGTTAGTTTTTCTGTGATTTGCTATTTATGTGTTTGGCCTGGTATGGTTCTCGATCAGTGGCAGCTGTCAATCGTTGTCCCTGATTGAGAACCATATTTAGGTAGCCTGTTTTCTGTTGTGTTGCGTGGGTGATTGTTTTCTGTTTCCTGTTGTGTGTCTGCCCCAGCCCGAACTGTTTCCTGTTGTGTGTCTGCACCAGCCAGAACTGTTTCCTGTTGTGTGTCTGCACCAGCCAGAACTGTTTCCTGTTGTGTGTCTGCCCCAGCCCGAACTGTTTCCTGTTGTGTGTCTGCACCAGCCAGAACTGTTTCCTGTTGTGTGTCTGCACCAGCCAGAACTGTTTCCTGTTGTGTGTCTGCCCCAGCTAGAACTGTTTTCTGTTGTGTGTCTGCACCAGCCAGAACTGTTTCCTGTTGTGTGTCTGCACCAGCCAGAACTGTTTCCTGTTGTGTGTCTGCACCAGCCAGAACTGTTTCCTGTTGTGTGTCTGCACCAGCCAGAACTATTTCCTGTTGTATGTCTGCACCAGCCAGAACTATTTCCTGTTGTGTGTCTGCACCAGCCAGAACTACTCTCAGTACAATGAAAGATTCTGATGGAATTAGTAGTTTTGTTGATTTCTAAAGAGAAACTGCCTCTTAAAACAAACGTATCCCTTTGAAAGCATCGATATGAGTCATAAACATTTATTCTAGTGTTAAAATGTACTGCAAAGTGTAAATAGGATACTTTTGGTAAAAAGTAAAGTCAGTCTCGTCTCAAACAGATTTGGAACCTGAGTGAGTTACAACAAGTAAATGTGGATTACAATTTTATCAACAATTCATGTCCCCTTTATATATACATTGATATACAAATGTGTATATATACAATAACAGTTAAAAGTTTGGACACGCCTACTCATTACAGGGATTTACTTATTTATACTATTTTCTACATTGTAGAGTAATAATGAAAACATGAAATAACACATATGGAATCATGTAGTGGCCAAAAAAAGTCTTAAACAAATCCAAATGTATTTTATATTTCAGATTCTTCAAAGTAGCCACCCTTTGCCTTGAGACAGCTTTGCACATTCTTGGAATAGTCTCAACCAGCTTCACGGGGAATGCTTTTTCAACAGTCTTGAAGGAGTTCCCACATTTTGAGTACTTGTTGGCTGCTTTTCCTTCACTCAAGGTCCAACTTATCCCAAACCATCTCAATTGGGATGAGGTCGGGTGATTGTGGCAGCCAGGCCATCTGATGCAGCACTCCATCACTCTCATTCTTGGTTAAATAGCCCTTACACAGCCTGGAGGTGTGTTGGGTCATTGTCCTGTTGAAAAACAAATGATAGTCCCACTAAGCGTAAACCAGATGGGATGGCATATCGCTGCAGAATGCTGTGGTAGCCATGCTGGTTAAGTGTGCCTTGAATTCTAAATAAATCACAATGTCACCCGCAAAGCACCCCCACACCATAACACCTCCTCCTCCATGCTTTACGGTGGGAAATACACATGCGGAGATCATCCCTTCACCCACAACGCGTCTCACAAAGACATGGCAGTTGGAACCAGAAATCTGCAAATTGGACTCATCAGACCAAAGGACATATTCCCACTGGTCTAATGTCCATTGCTCATGTTTCTTGGCTCAAGCTAGTCTCTTCTTCTTCTTGGTGTCCTTTAGTAGTGGTTTCTTTGAAAGCAATTCGATCATGAAGGCCAGATTCACGCAGCCTCCTCTGAATAGTTGATGTTAAGATGTGTCTGTTTTTTGAACTCTGTGAAGCATTTATTTCGGCTGTAATTGAATGAATGAACTTATCCTCTGGGTCTTCCATTCCTGTGGTGGTCCTCATGAGAGCTAGTTTCATCATAACGCTTAATGGTTTTTACAACTGCACTTGAAGAAGCTTTCAAACATCTTGAAATGTTCCATATTGACTGACCTTCTTATCTTAAAGTACTGATGGACTGTCGTTTGTCTTTGCTTATTTGAGCTGTTCTTGCCACAATATGGACTTGGTCTTTTACCAAATAGGGCTATTCTGTATACCCCCCACCCCGGTTAGTTATTATGATTTTATTTCACTGTAGAGCCCCCAGTCCTGCTCTACATGCCTTAGATAGCTCTTTTGTCCCACCCCCCACATCTGGCTTAACTGGTTCCTCCAGAGACAATACTGCTCTCATCATCACTCAATGCCTAGGTTTACCTCCACTGGACTCACATCCTACCATACCCTTGTCTGTACATTATGCCCTGAATCTATTCTACCGTGCCCAGAAATCTGCTCCTTTTATTCTATGTTGCCCAATGCACTAGGAGACCAGTTCTTATAGCCTTTAGCCGTACCCTTATCCTACATCTCCTCTGTTCCTCTGGCGATGTAGAGGTTAACCCAATCTCTCACAAATTATCAGGAACCTACCAGGTACAACCCTAAATCTGTAAACATGGGCACCCTCATAGATATCATCCTTAACAACTTGCCCTCTAAATACACCTTTGCTGTCTTCAACCAGGATCTCAGTGATCACTGTCTCATTGCCTGCGTCCGCATTGGGTCCGCGGTCAAACGACCACCCCTCATCACTGTCAAACTCTCCCTAAAACACGTCAACGAGCAGACCTTTCTAATTGACCTGGCCCGGGAATCTTGGAAGGATATTGACCTCATCCCGTCAGTAGAGGATGCCTGGTTGTTCTTTAAAAGTGCTTTCCTCACCATCCTAAAACTTCTTATGGGCAGGTGAGACGGTAGCGTCCCACCTGGCAAACATCCGGTGAAATTGCAGAGCACGAAATTCAAACTACAGAATTATAAATATTTAACTTTCATAAAATCACAAGTGTCATTCATCAAAAATAAAGCTTAACTTCTTGTTAATCCAGCCGCTGTGTCAGATTTCAAAAAACATATTTCAACCAGGCAGGCGTGACACGAAAGTCAGAAATAGCGATATTGTCACGCCCTGGCCATAGCGAGGCTTTTATTCTCTATTTTGGTTAGGCCAGGGTGTGACTAGGGTGGGCATTCTATGTTCTTTTTTCTATGTTTTTGTATTTCTTTGTTTTTGGCCGGGTATGGTTCTCAATCAGAGACAGCTGTCTATCGTTGTCTCTGATTGGGAACCATACTTAGGTAGCTCTTGCCCACATGGGTTTTGTGGGTAGTTGTTTTCTGTATTGTTAGTTTCCTGACAGAACTGTTTGTTTTCCCTCTTTGTTGGTTTTTGTTCTAGTGTTCTGATTTTAATCAAATATCATGAACACGTCTCACGCTGCGCTTTGGTCCAGTCATTCACAGGAAGAGGATCGTTACAGATATAATAAATGCCTTACCTTTGATAATCTTCTTCTGTTGGCACTCTCAAAGGTCCCAGTTACATCACAAATGGTCCTTTTCTTCAATAATGTCCTTCTTTATATCCATAAAAACTTCGTTGGCGTGCTTCAGTCAATAATCCAACCTGTTTCCCTCCATCAAAATGAATACAAAATGAATCCCAACATTACTAATAAACTTTTCCAAACAAGTCAAACATCGTTTATAATCAAACCTTAGGTACCCTAATACGTAAATAAACGCTCAAATTTAAGACGGAGAATCGTTATTGTCTTTACCGGAGAAAAATACCAAAGAACGCACTCTCATTCACGCGCTTGGAAACACTACAGCCAAAATGGGAGCCACCTAGAAAAACTACAATTTCTGGCAAATTTTTTCCAAATACCAGCCTGAACCTCTTTCTAAAGACTGTTGACATCTAGTGGAAGCCCTAGGAACTGCAATCTGTGAGGACTTTGCCTTATAATGAAAGTGACAGCCATTAAAAATAGTGGTAGGCTGAATTATTTTTGGGGGGATGGTTTGTCCTCGGGGTTTCGCAGGCCATATCAGTTCTGTTATACTCACAGACATTATTTTAACAGTTTTAGAAACTTTAGAGTGTTTTCTATCTTAATTATATGCATATCCTGGCTTCTGGGCCCTAAGTAACAGGCAGTTTACTCTGGGCACGCTACGTTATCCGGACGTGAAAATACTGCCCCTTACCCAAGAGAGGTTAAATAAGCATGCCCTGTTCAAAAAATGTAGAACAAAGAAAAGATATAGCCCTTGGTTCACTCCAGACCTGACTGCCCTTGGTTCACTCCAGACCTGACTGCCCTTGGTTCACTCCAGACCTGACTGCCCTTGGTTCACTCCAGACCTGACTGCCCTGGGTTCACTCCAGACCTGACTGCCCTTGGTTCACTCCAGACCTGACTGCCCTTGGTTCACTCCAGACCTGACTGCCCTTGGTTCACTCCAGACCTGACTGCCCTTGGTTCACTCCAGACCTGACTGCCCTTGGTTCACTCCAGACCTGACTGCCCTTGGTTCACTCCAGACCTGACTGCCCTTGGTTCACTCCAGACCTGACTGCCCTTGGTTCACTCCAGACCTGACTGCCCTTGGTTCACTCCAGACTTGACTGCCCTTGGTTCACTCCAGACCTGACTGCCCTTGGTTCACTCCAGACTTGACTTGGATCACTCCAGACCTGACTGCCCTTGGTTCACTCCAGACTTGACTGCCCTTGGTTCACTCCAGACCTGACTGACCAGCACAAAAACATCCTGTGGCATACAGCATTAGAGTCGAACCCACGATATGCAACTTTTCAGGGAAGTCAGGAACCAATATACACAGTCAGTTAGGAAAACTAAGGATAGCTTTTTCAAACAGAAATTTGCATCCTGTAGCACAAATTCCAAAAGGTTTTGGAACACTGTAAAGTCCATGGAGAGTAAGAGCACCCCCTCCCAGCTGCCCACTGCAGTGAGGTTAGGAAACCCTGTCACCACCGATAAATCCATGATAATCGAGAATTTCAATAAGCATTTTTCTACTGCTGACCATGCTTTTCACCTGGCTACCCCAACCCCAGCCAACAGCTCTGCAACTCCCCGCAACAACTTGCCCCCCATCCCCCTGCTTCTCCTTCACCCAACTCCACATAGCTGATGATCTGAAAGAGCTGCAAAATCTAGCTCCCTACAAATTAGCTGGGCTAGACAATCTGGACCCTCTCATTCTAAAATTATCCACCGAAATTGTTGCAACCCCTATTATTAGCCTGTTTAACCTCTCTTTTGTATCATCTGAGATCCCCAAAGCTGCTGCGGTCATCCTCCTCTTCAAAGGGGGACACACTCTAGACCCAAACTGTCATAGACCTATATCCATCCTGCCCTGCCTTTCTAAAGTCTTTGAAAGCCAAGTTAACAAATAGATCACCGACCATTTTGAATCCCACTGTTCCTTTACCACTATGCAATCTGGTTTCCAAGCTGGTCATGGGTGCACCTCAGCTACACTCAAGGTCCTAAACAACATCATAACCGCCATCGATTAAAGACAGTACTGTGCGGTCGTCTTCATCGACCTGGCCAAGGCTTTCGATTCTTATCGGCAGACTCAATAGCCTTGGATTCTCAAATGACTGCCTCGCCTGGTTCACCAACTACTTCTCAGATAGAATCGGAGGGCCTGTTGTCCGGATCTCTGGCAGTCTCTATGGGGGTGCACAGGGTTCAATTCTCGGGCCGACTCGTTTCTCTGTTTATATCAATGATGTCACTCTTGCTGCTGGTGATTCTCTGATCCACCTCTACGCAGACGACACCATTCTGTATACATCTGGCCCTTCTTTGGACACTTCAATGCTTTTACAACACTCCTTCCGTGGCCTTCAACTGCTCTTGAATGTAAAACTAAATGCATGCTCTTTAACCGATTGCTGCCCGCCCGAATAGCATCACTACTCTGGACGGTTCTGACTTAGAATATGTGGACAACTACAAATACCTAGGTGTCTGGTTAGACTGTAAAGTCTCCTTCCAGACTCACATTAAGCATCTCCAATCCAAAATTAAATCTAGAATTGGGTTCCTATTTCGCAACAAAGCCTCCTTCACTCATGCTGCCAAGCATATCCTTGTAAAACTGACTAGCCTACCAATCTTTGACTTTGGTGATGTCATTTACAAAACAGCCTCACACTCTACTCAGCAAATTGGATGTAGTCTATCACAGTGCAGTCCATTTTGTCACCAAAGCCCTATATACTACCCACCACTGCAACCTGTATGCTTTCATTGGCTGGCCCTTGCTACATATTTGTCGCCAAACCCACTGGTTCCAGGTCATCTATAACTCTTTGCTAGGTAAAGCCCCGCCTTATCTCAGCTCACTGGTCACCATAGAAACACCCACCCGTAGCACGCGCTCCAGCAGGTATAATTCACTGGTCATCCCCAAGCCAACTCCTCTTTGGCCACCTTTCCTTCCAGTTCTCTGCTGCCAATGACTGGAACGACTTGCAAAAATCACTGAAGTTGGAGACTTATATCTCCCTCAGTAACTTTAAGCATCAGCTGTCAGAGCAGCTTACCGATCACTGTACCTGTACACAGCCCATCTGTAAATAGCACACCCAACTACCTCATCCCCATATTGTTATATAGTTTTGCACCCCAGTGTCTCTACTTCAAATCAAATCAAATCAAATGTATTTATATAGCCCTTCGTACATCAGCTGATATCTCATAGTGCTGTACAGAAACCCAGCCTAAATCCCCTGAAACATGTATGAGAGCACCAGCTGTTGCACATTATCATCTGCACATCTATCACTCCTGTGTTAATGCTAAATTGTAATTATTTTGCCACTATGGACTATTTATTACCTTACCTCCCTAATCCTACTACATTTACAAACACTGTACATAGATTTCTCCATTGTGTTATTGACTGTAATGTTTGTTTATTCCATGTGTAACTCTGTGTTGTTTTGTCGCACTGCTTTGCTTTATCTTGGCCAGGTCGCAGTTGTAAATGAGAACTTGTTCTCAACTGGCCTACCTGGTTAAATAAAGGTGATTTTTTTATTTATTAGGTTGTTATCCTGGCACCACATGGCCAGGTGTCTGGCCTCCTCCCTAAAAGGCTGTCTCTTCGTTGTTGGTGAACAGGCCTACCACTGTTGTGTAATCTGCAAATATAATGATGGTGTTGGTGTCGTGCCTGGCCATGCAGTCATGAATGAACAGGGATTACAGGAGGGGACTGAGCATGCACTGACCACGCACCCCTGAGGGGCCTCCGCGAGGTGGATGTGTTGTTACCTACCCTTACCACCTGGGGGTGTCACGTCAGGAAGTCCAGGATCCAGTTGCAGAGGGAGGTGCTTAACCCAGGGTCCTTAGCCTACGGATGAGCTTTGAGGGCCCTATGGTGTTGAATACTGAGCTGTAGTCAATGAATACAGCCATTTGTACATTGTTAGAACACTGTATATATATATAATATGACATTTGTAATGTCTTTACTGTTTTGAAACTTCTGTATGTGTAATGTTTACTGTTAATTTTTGTTGTTTTTCACTTTATATATTCACTTTGTATGTTGTCTACCTCACTTGCTTTGGCAATGTTAACACATGTTTCCCATGCCAATAAAGCCCTTGAATTGAATTGAATTGAATTGAATTGAATAGCATTCTCACATAGGTGTTCCTTTTCTCCAGGTGGGACAGGGCAGTGTGGAGTGCAGTAGAGATTGCATCATCTGTGGATCTGTTGGGGCTGTATGCAAATTGGAGTTTGTATGCAAATTGGAGTGGGTCTAGGGTTTCTGGGATAATGGTGTTGATGTGAGCCTTGACCAGCCTTTCAAAACACTTCATGGCTACAGACGTGAGTGCTACGGGTCGGTAGTCATTTAGGCATGTTACCTTAGTGTTCTTTGGCACAGGCCCTATGGTGGTCTGCTTAATACATGTTGGTATTGCAGACTCGGACAGGGAGAGGTAGAAAATGTCAGTGAAGACTTTTGCCAGTTGGTCAGCGTATGCTCGCAGTACACATCCTGGTAATCCATCTGGCACTGCGGCCTTGTGAATGTTGACCTGTTTCAAGGTCTTACTGACATTAGCTGCGGAGAGCATGATCACACAGTCTTCCGGAACAGCTGGTGCTCTCATGCATGTTTCAGGGTTATTTGCCTCGAAGCGAGCATAGAGGTAGTTTAACTTGTTACCTATAATCCATGGCTTCTGGTTGGGGTATGTACGTACTGTCACTATGGGGACAACGTCATCGATGCACTTATTGATGAAGCCAATGACTGATGTGTTGTACTCCTCAATGCCATTGGAAGAATCTTGGAACATATTCCAGGGTGTGCTAGTAAAACAGTCCAGTAGCTTAGCATTTGCTTCATCTGACGACTTTTTTATCGATCGAGTCACTTGTGCTTCCTGCTTTAACTTTTGCTTGAAAGCAGGAATCAGGAGTATATCATTATTTTCATATTTGCCAAATGGAGGGCGAGGGAGAGGTTTGTATGCGTCTCTGTATGTGGAGTAAAGGTGGTCCAGAGTTTTTTCTCTCTGGTTGCATAATTAACTTTCTGATAGAAATCTGGTAAAATACAGTTAAGTTTCCCTGCATTAAAGTCCTACTAGTCCTACTAGGAGCGTCGCCTCTGGGTGAGCGTTTTCTTGTTTGCTTATGGCGCAATACAGCTCATTCAATGCTGTCTTAGTTCCAACCTCAGTCTGTGGTGGTATGTAAACAGTTTCGAAAAATACTGATGAAAACGCTCTAGATAGATAGTGTGTTCTACAGCTTATCATGAGATACTCTACCTCAGGCGAGCAATAGCTTGAGAGTTCCTACGATATAGCACCAGCTGTTATTTACAAAAATACATAGTCCGCCGGCCCTTGTCTTACCAGACTCCGCTGTTCTATCCTGCCGGTACATATAACCAGCCAGCTGTATGTTGATAGTGCCATCGACATGTTGATAGTGTCTTCCGGGTGAAACTGGAGGGTGCATAATTCAAATAAACATTCATACATGTTATGGATTTGAAACATTTAGGTACATATAAGTGTCTTATATCGACTGAAAGCTTAAATTCATATGAATCTAACCGCACTGTGCGATTTACAGTAGCTATTACAGTGAAAACATGCCATGCGATTGTTTGAGGACGGAACCCCAATTCAAAATATTTTTCCACCGGCACAGGTTTCATACATTCACAGATAACGATTAAATATTCACATACTTAAAAAAAAATCTTCCTCTGATTTGTCATCAAAAGGGTCCCAGCTATACATGTAGTGTCGTTTTGTTAGATCAAATCCTTCTTCTTATCCCAAAAAGTCTGTTTAGTTGGTGCCATCGATTTGAGTAATCCACTCGTTCAACTTGCAGAGAAAGGAATCCGAAAATCTACCCCTAAACTTTGTTTCAGCAAGTCAAAATACGTTTCTATTTACTCCTCAGACACCCTAACATTTAATCAAAGTACAATATTTCTTTCAGAAAGAAGTATGTTCAATAGGAAACCGATTTTAGCAGGTGCGTAATTTCTTCATGGCGCGTGCGAACACAAATTTCCAGGACTGTGGATTTTCTTTGGATTTTCTCCTACCATATCTTTTGTGTTATATTATCCTTCATTATTTAAAAATATATACAAACTTCAAAGTGTTTTCTTTCCAGTTATATGCATATCCTGGATTCAGGGCCTGAGCTACTGACAGTTTACTTTGGGCACGTCATTCAGGCAGGAAATTGAGAAAAAAGGGGCCTATCCCTAAGAAGTTATTAATCTTCTGCTTAGGTCATCGATTTTATTATCCAAAGTTTGCACGTTTGCTAACAGAATGGAAGGAAGTGGGGGCTTATTCGATCGCCTACAAATTCTCAGAAGGCAGCCCCTTTTACTCCGCCTCCTCTTACCTCATATCACGGGGATCTGGGCCTGTTCCCGAGAAAGCAGTATATAATTTGTGTCGGGCAGTATATCATTTGCATCTGGCTCGTCAGACTCATAGTTTTGATGTCTTCACTATTATTCGACAATGTAGAAAATAGTAGAGATAAACAAAAGCCCTTTTTTTTTACACATATCTAACCCCTTTTTTTGAGGTAGGCACATTACTATCTTCATACTTCCATTTGTGTTTTAAAACCTTCAGACGAGTCCCATTACTCTTGTGGGGGTCGTAGAGCGAAACGCAGAACACCATCATGTTTGTGGGAGTCTCACATTTCCATACAGTTTATATGCCAAACCGTTCAGACGCTACAGATGTTTATGTGAGAAGACTGATTTTCGGGATACTTCATAGTCTGACAAAACATCGCTGTCTTCGCTGCGACCTTTCACCGGAGATGCGGAGGATGTGGATGTGGATGTGATGGCTTCAGAGGCATCCCAATGCAATAAATATCTCTAGCTTAAATGGTGGATTTTGATGGTGATTTTTTTGTTATGTAACTTTGATTGATGGTGCATCAATTGACTCTAGTATTTATTTTTTTAACTGTCATGTAGACTATTCCAGTGACATTTGGGAGTTTTTCAGTGAAATGTGTTGAAATGTAATATATAATATACTGAGTATTACAGAGTAATATATAATATACTGAGTATTAAAGAGTAATATATAATATACTGAGTATTAAAGAGTAATATATAATAAACTGAGTATTAAAAAGTAATATATAATATACTATTAAAGAGTAATATATAATATACTGAGTATTACAGAGTAATATATAATATACTGAGCATTAAAGAGTAATATATAATATACTGAGCATTAAAGAGTAATATATAATAAACTGAGTATTAAAAAGTAATATATAATATACTATTACAGAGTAATATATAATATACTGAGTATTAAAGAGTAATATATAATATACTGAGTATTAAAGAGTAATATATAATATGCTGAGTATTAAAGAGTAATATATAATATACTGAGTATTAAAGAGTAATATATAATATACTGAGTATTAAAGAGTAATATATAATATACTGAGTATTAAAGGGTAATATATAATATACTGAGTATTAAAGAGTAATATATAATATACTGAGTATTAAAGAGTAATATATAATATACCGAGTATTACAGAGTAATATATAATATACTGAGTATTACAGAGTAATATATAATATACTGAGTATTAAAGAGTAATATATAATATACTGAGTATTACAGAGTAATATATAATATACTGAGTATTACAGAGTAATATATAATATACCGAATAATATGCAGAGTAATATATGCCATACCGAGTATTACAGAGTCATATATACTATACTGGGTATTACAGAGTAATATATAATATACTGAGCAATATACAGAGTCATATATACTACACTGAGTATTACAGAGTAAAATATACTATACAGAGTATCACATAGTAGTATGTCATATACCGGATATTACAGAGTAATATATAATATACTGAGTATTAAAGAGTAATATATAATATACTGAGCAATATACAGAGTCATATATACTACACTGAGTATTACAGAGTAATATACACTATACTGAGTATTACAGAGTAATATATACTATACTGAGTAATATACAATATACTGACTATTACAAAGTAATATATAATATACTGAGTAGTGCAGAATAATAGATAATATACTGAGAAGTACAGAGTAATATATAATATACTGAGTATTACAGAGTAATATATACTATACTGAGTATTACAGAGTAATATATAATATACAGAGTATTACAGAGTAATATATAATATACAGAGTAATATAGAGAGCAATATATCATGCACTGAGTATTACAGAGTAATATATACACTACCGAGTAATATATACTATACTGAGTATTACAAAGTAATATATAATGTTCCCGAGTATTACAGAGTATTATATAATATACTGAGTATTACAAAGTAAAATATAATATACTGAGTATTACAGAGTAATATATAATATACTGAGTATTACAGGGTAATATATAATATACGGAGTATTACAGAGTAATATATAATTTACTGAGTAGTACAGAGTAATATATAATATACTGAGTAGTACAGAGTAATATATAATATACTGAGTAGTACAGAGTAATATATAATATATTGAGTATTACAGAGTAATATATAATATACTGAGTATTACAGAGTCATATATAAAATACTGAGTATTACAGAGTAATATATAATATACTGAGTAATATATACTACACTGAGTATTACAGAGTAAAATATACTATACCGAGTATCACATATTAGTGTGTGATATACTGAGTAATATACAGAGTAATATATACACTACCGAGTATTATGGAGTAATATATACTATACTGAGTATTACAAAGTAATATATAATGTTCCCGAGTATTACAGAGTAATATATACTATACTGAGTATTACAGAGTAATATACAATATACAGAGTATTACAGAGTAATATATAATATACAGAGTAATAGAGAGCAATATATCATGCACTGAGTATTACAGAGTAATATATAATATACTGAGTATTACAGAGTAATATATAATATACCGAAAAATATGCAGAGTAATATATGCCATACCGAGTATTACAGAGTCATATATACTATACTGGGTATTACAGAGTAATATATAATATACCGGGTATTACAGAGTAATATATAATATACTGAGCAATATACAGAGTCATATATACTACACTGAGTATTACAGAGTAAAATATACTATACCGAGTATCACATAGTAGTATGTCATATACCGGATATTACAGAGTAATATATAATATACTGAGTATTAAAGAGTAATATATAATATACTGAGCAATATACAGAGTCATATATACTACACTGAGTATTACAGAGTAAAATATACTATACCGAGTATCACATAGTAGTATGTCATATACCGGATATTACAGAGTAATATACACTATACTGAGTATTACAGAGTAATATATACTATACTGAGTAATATACAATATACTGACTATTATAAAGTAATATATAATATACTGAGTAGTGCAGAATAATAGATAATTTACTGAGTAGTACAGAGTAATATATAATATACTGAGTATTGCAGAGTAATATACACTATACTGAGAATCACATATTAGTGTGTGATATACTGAGTAATATACAGAGTAATATATAATATGCTGAGTAATATACACTATACTGAGTATTACAGAGTAATATATAATATACGGAGTATTACAGAGTAATAGATAATTTACTGAGTAGTACAGAGTAATATATAATATACTGAGTATTGCAGAGTAATATACACTATACTGAGAATTACAGAGTAATATATACTATACTGAGTAATATACAATATACTGACTATTACAAAGTACTACATAATATACTGAGTAGTGCAGGATAATAGATAATATACTGAGAATTGCAGCGTAATATATAATATACTGAGAAGTACAGAGTAATATATAATATACTGAGTATTACAGAGTAATATATACTATACTGAGTATTACAGAGTAATATATAATATACAGAGTAATATAGAGAGCAATATATCATGCACTGAGTATTACAGAGTAATATATACTATACCGAGTATTATGGAGTAATATATACTATACTGAGTATTACAAAGTAATATATACTGTTCCCGAGTATTACAGAGTAATATATACTATACTGAGTATTACAGAGTAATATACAATATACAGAGTATTACAGAGTAATATATAATATACAGAGTAATAGAGAGCAATATATCATGCACTGAGTATTACAGAGTAATATATAATATACTGAGTATTACAGAGTAATATATAATATACCGAATAATATGCAGAGTAATATATGCCATACCGAGTATTACAGAGTCATATATACTATACTGGGTATTACAGAGTAATATATAATATACCGGGTATTACAGAGTAATATATAATATACTGAGCAATATACAGAGTCATATATACTACACTGAGTATTACAGAGTAAAATATACTATACCGAGTATCACATAGTAGTATGTCATATACCGGATATTACAGAGTAATATATAATATACTGAGTATTAAAGAGTAATATATAATATACTGAGCAATATACAGAGTCATATATACTACACTGAGTATTACAGAGTAAAATATACTATACCGAGTATCACATAGTAGTATGTCATATACCGGATATTACAGAGTAATATACACTATACTGAGTATTACAGAGTAATATATACTATACTGAGTAATATACAATATACTGACTATTACAAAGTAATATATAATATACTGAGTATTACAGAGTAATATATAATATACGGAGTATTACAGAGTAATATATAATTTACTGAGTAGTACAGAGTAATATATAATATACTGAGTAGTACAGAGTAATATATAATATACTGAGTAGTACAGAGTAATATATAATATATTGAGTATTACAGAGTAATATATAATATACTGAGTATTACAGAGTCATATATAATATACTGTGTATTACAGAGTAATATATAAAATACTGAGTATTACAGAGTAATATATAATATACTGAGTAATATATACTACACTGAGTATTACAGAGTAAAATATACTATACCGAGTATCACATATTAGTGTGTGATATACTGAGTAATATACAGAGTAATATATAATATGCTGAGTAATATACACTATACTGAGTATTACAGAGTAATATATAATATACGGAGTATTACAGAGTAATAGATAATTTACTGAGTAGTACAGAGTAATATATAATATACTGAGTATTGCAGAGTAATATACACTATACTGAGTATTACAGAGTAATATATACTATACTGAGTAATATACAATATACTGACTATTACAAAGTACTATATAATATACTGAGTAGTGCAGAATAATAGATAATATACTGAGAATTACAGCGTAATATATAATATACTGAGAAGTACAGAGTAATATATAATATACTGAGTATTACAGAGTAATATATACTATACTGAGTATTACAGAGTAATATATAATATACAGAGTAATATAGAGAGCAATATATCATGCACTGAGTATTACAGAGTAATATATACTATACCGAGTATTATGGAGTAATATATACTATACTGAGTATTACAAAGTAATATATAATGTTCCCGAGTATTACAGAGTAATATATAATATACTGAGTATTACAAAGTAATATATAATATACTGAGTATTACAGAGTAATATATAATATACGGAGTATTACAGGGTAATATATAATATACGGAGTATTACAGAGTAATATATAATATACCAAATAGTACAGAGTAATATATAATATATTGAGTATTACAGAGTAATATATAATATATTGAGTATTACAGAGTAATATATAATATATTGAGTATTACAGAGTAATATATAATATACTGAGTATTACAGAGTCATATATAATATACTGCATATTACAGAGTAATATATAAAATACTGAGTATTACAGAGTAATATATAATATACTGAGTAATATATAATACACTGAGTATTACAGAGTAATATATAATATACTGAGTAATCAGTCTATAACATTAGTAATCATCCATTACCTCCATATTAAAGGGGAGGTAAATCAGCCATTACCTCCATATTAAAGGGGAGGTAATCATCCATTGCCTCCATATTAAAGGGGAGGTAATCATCCATTGCCTCCATATTAAAGGGGAGGTAATCATCCATTGCCTCCATATTAAAGGGGAGGTAATCATCCATTGCCTCCATATTAAAGGGGAGGTAATCATCCATTGCCTCCATATTAAAAGGGAGGTAATCATCCATTACCTCCATATTAAAGGGGAGGTAATCATCCATTGCCTCCATTTTAAAGGGGAGGTAATCATCCATTGCCTCCATATTAAAGGGGAGGTAATCATCCATTGCGTCCATATTAAAGGGGAGGTAATCAGCCATTACCTCCATATTAAAGGGAAGGCAATCATCCATTGCCACCATATTAAAGGGGAGGTAATCATCCATTACCTCCATATTAAAGGGGAGGTAATCATCCATTGCCTCCATATTAAAGGGGAGGTAATCATCCATTGCCTCCATATTAAAGGGGAGGTAATCATCCATTGCCTCCATATTAAAAGGGAGGTAATCATCCATTACCTCCATATTAAAGGGGAGGTAATCATCCATTGCCTCCATATTAAAAGGGGAGGTAATCATCCATTGCCTCCATATTAAAGGGGAGGTAATCATCCATTACCTCCATATTAAAGGGGAGGTAATCATCCATTGCCTCCATATTAAAGGGGAGGTAATCATCCATTGCCTCCATATTAAAGGGGAGGTAATCATCCATTGCCGCCATATTAAAGGGGAGGTAATCATCCATTACCTCCATATTAAAGGGGAGGTAATCATCCATTGCCTCCATATTAAAGGGGAGGTAATCAGCCATTGCCGCCATATTAAAGGGGAGGTAATCATCCATTACCTCCATATTAAAGGGGAGGTAATCATCCATTACCTCCATATTAAAGGGGAGGTAATCATCCATTGCCTCCATATTAAAGGGGAGGTAATCATCCATTACCTCCATATTAAAGGGGAGGTAATCATCCATTGCCTCCATATTAAAGGGGAGGTAATCATCCATTGCCTCCATATTAAAGGGGAGGTAATCATCCATTGCCGCCATATTAAAGGGGAGGTAATCATCCATTACCTCCATATTAAAGGGGAGGTAATCATCCATTGCCTCCATATTAAAGGGGAGGTAATCAGCCATTGCCGCCATATTAAAGGGGAGGTAATCATCCATTACCTCCATATTAAAGGGGAGGTAATCATCCATTACCTCCATATTAAAGGGGAGGTAATCATCCATTGCCTCCATATTAAAGGGGAGGTAATCAGCCATTACCTCCACATGGAATAGCTTTTATTAACCTCCTTTGGCGAGGATAGAGAGAAAAGAGCCTTCTGTAATGAATGTTGTTGTCATGACGCCATTAAGGACCATAAAACAACAATCAAGTGACTGTATCCAGCGGTAGTAAAGCAAGAGACCATGAACCACAATTAGTGCCAGGTTCTTACCTCTACATACACTAAGCAGGGACAGAGTACAAGTCTGGGATCTTAAATTACTTACACATTTCTAAATATTTTACGAATTAGAATTTGTAAGATATCATATGAATTGGCTCTTGAGCACTGCTTTCAAAATTACTGGCTGACTAATACAAAACGTTTGGAGCATCACTTTAATTAGAATGTAGGCTATGCTAACAAAGGTTAATTAATTAATTTCAAGGTCATCAATTATAAGCTAATTGGGTTCCAGACAGGGCTGTGAGGGACTGGGTAGAGACTGCTGAAGGGTAGAGAACCCTGATAAAGAACAAAGTATTTTTAACTCAATTAGAGAAGTCTTAGTGAATATCAGAGCGTATATCATCTCTGGTTACAAGGGGTCAGACAGACAGACACTTCTGTTCAACAAACCCAGGTAGAAGCACGGAAGGTTTGTGGCAGAACATTTATGCAACTTCCCGAGTGCTGCAGGGGTCTAAGCCACTGCATCTCAGTGCTAGAGGCATCACTACAGACCCTGGTTAGATTCCAGGCTGTATCATAACCGGTCGTGATTGGGCGACGCACAATTGGCCCAGCATCGTTAGGGTTTGGCTGGGGTAGGTCGTCATTGTAAATAAGAATTTGTTCTTAACTGACTTGCCTGGTTAAATAAAATAAAAAACATTTGGGTATAAGAAGGTAGTTCAGTGTTTAGGGTAGGTACAGTTAGACAGTCCATCTCCACTATACACATTTCTATTTCATGGAGCAGTCCCACAATCTTCTAAGAATGTTGGAAATGACACAATACAGTGACTATTTTATAACGCTAGCTTCTAGGTCATTTTAGTGACATTACCTATATTAATATATGTTCCAGTCAATAATTGAAACATGGTGTTGAAGACACTTAAATCAAGCAGGTAATTGAAAGGCCTTGGGTGGTTTCTCATATAATAAAGTAGTTAGTTTTTGACTGACAGTTTCTCTTTTCCATGTAAGCCAAAGTGGTTGCCTTTCCTGGCCGCTCTTGATTTCTGTCAAGATTGGTATGAAAACTGAATGAACATGGCATAGTTGGGGGTTGGCGCCCCTCAGGTTCGTGCCGTGGGAGAGATCTTTGTGGGCTATACTCGGCCTTGTCTCTGGGTAGTAAGTTGGTGGTTGAAGATATAACATCAAATTAAATGTATTTATATAGCCCTTCTTACATCAGCTGATATCTCAAAGTGCTGTACAGAAACCCAGCCTAAACCCCCAAACAGCAAGCAATGCAGGTGTAGAAGCACATATCCCTCTAGTGGTGTGGGGGCTGTGCTTTGGCAAAGTGGGTGGGGTTATATCCTGCCTGTTTGGCCCTGCCTGTTTGGCCCTGTACAGTCGTACGGGGCCACAGTGTATCCTAACCCCTAGGACCATGCCTCAGGACTACCTGGCCTTGTCACGATCATTTATAGAAATGGACCAAGGTGCAGTGGATGTTGAAAGTGAAACTTAGCAAAACAAAACAATAAACAATAAACTAACGGTGACTACAGAGATGCTACGTGCAATAACTCAAAACAATATCCCATAAACACAGGTGGGAAAAACAGCTACTTAAATATGATCCCCAATTAGAGACAACAAATACCAGCTGCCTCTAATTGGGAATCACACAAATCACCAACATATAAAAGAAACTAGACCACATAGAACTAAATAAACTAGATCACCCCCAGTCACGCCCTGACCCACTTCACCATAGAGAAACAATGGCTCTCTATGGTCAGGGCATAACAGTGTTCACCCCCCCCCAAAGGTGTGGACTCCGGCCGCAAAACCGGAAACGAAATAGGGAGGGTAGGGGGGGGGGTGAACACTGTGCCTAGACTGGATCTCGATGCCGAGGAAGGCTCCTGCCATGGAGCGGGACTGGACACCGGCCCTGGCCTGGACATCGGCACAGAGGTGAGCTCCTGCCATGGAGCGGGACCGGACGCTGTACCTGGACTGGGCACCAATGCAGAAGAAGACTCTGGCCTTGGAGCTGGAGGTTCCGGACAGTTGACCGTCTCAGGAGATTCCGAACCGTGGATCGTCTCAGGAGGTTCCGGACTGTTGACCTTCTCAGGAGGTTTCAGACCGTAGACCGTCTCGGCGGTTCCGGATCGTGGACAGTCTCTGGAGGTTCGGGACTGTGAAATGTTGCCAGAAGCTCCGGACTGGGAAGTGTCGCCGGAAGCTCTCTCGGAGGACCTGAGCCCTAGCACCATGTCTCAGGACTACCTGGCCTGATGACTCCTTGCTGTCCCCAGTCCGCCTGGTCGTGCTGCTGCTCCAGTTTCAACTGTTCTGCTTGCGGCTATGGAACCCTGACCTGTTCACCGGACTTGCTACGTGTCCCAGACCTGCTGTTTTCAACTCTCTAGAGACAGCAGGAGCAGTAGAGATACTCTGAAAGATCGGCTATGAAAGGCCAACTGACATTTACTCCTGAGGTGCTGACCTGTTGCACCCTCTACAACTACTATGATTATTATTATTAGACCCTGCTGGTCAACTATGAACATTTGAACATCTTGGCCATGTTCTGTTATAATCTCCACCCGGCACAGCCAGAAGAGGACTGGCCATCCCTCATAGCCTGGTTCCTCTCTAGGTTTCTTCCTAGGTTCCTGCCTTTCTAGGGAGTTTTTCCTAGCCACCACGCTTCCACATCTGCAATGCTTGCTGTTTGGGGTTTTAGGCTGGGTTTCTGAATAGCACTTTGTGACATCAATGTAAAAAGGGCTTTATAAATACATTTAATTGATTGAGTTGGCCATCACAAGGAAGGAACATAGCATAGTTGGCCATCACGGCAGGATGGGGTACACAGTGTGTCAGGGGAGGGTACTGACAGAAGGGAGGATGGGGTACACAGTGTGTCAGGGGAGGGTACTGACAGAAGGGAGGATAGGGTACACAGTGTGTCAGGGGAGGGTACTGACAGAAGGGAGGATGGGGTACACAGTGTGTCAGGGGAGGGTACTGACAGAAGGGAGGATGGGGTACACAGTGTGTCAGGGGAGGGTACTGACAGAAGGGAGGATGGGGTACACAGTGTGTCAGGGGAGGGTACTGACAGAAGGGAGGATGGGGTACACAGTGTGTCAGGGGAGGGTACTGACAGAAGGGAGGATGGGGTACACAGTGTGTCAGGGGAGGGTACTGACAGAAGGGAGGATGGGGTACACAGTGTGTCAGGGGAGGGTACTGACAGAAGGGAGGATGGGGTACACAGTGTGTCAGGGGAGGGGGTAACCCCAGGTGAGACAGACAAACCGGGACCCACAGCTGTGGAGATAAACAAACAAACAAATAAACAGGGACCCACAGCTGTGGAGAGAGAGACAGACAGGGACCCACATCTGTGGAGAGAGAGACAGACTGGGACCCACAACTGTGGAGAGAGACAGAGAATGACCCACAGCTGTGGAGAGAGACAGAGAATGACTCACAGCTGTGGAGAGAGTTACTGACAGGGACCCACAACTGTGGAGAGAGAGACAGACAGGGACCCACAGCTGTGGAGAGAGAGACAGACAGGGACACACATCTGTGGAGAGAGAGACAGACTGGGACCCACAACTGTGGAGAGAGACAGAGAATGACCCACAGCTGTGGAGAGAGACAGAGAATGACTCACAGCGAGAGAGAGAGAGAGAGAGAGAGAGAGAGAGAGAGAGAGAGAGGAGAGAGAGGGACCCACAGCTGTGGAGATAATTACTGACAGGGACCCACACCTGTGACAGGGACACACAGCTGTGGAGAATTAGACAGACAGGGACCCACAGCTGTGGAGAGAGAGATGGACAGGGACCCACAGCTGTGGAGAGAGACAGAGAATGACCCACAGCTGTGGAGAGAGACAGAGAATGACTCACAGCTGTGGAGAGAGTTACTGACAGGGACCCACAACTGTGGAGAGAGAGACAGACAGGGACACACTGCTGTGGAGAGAGAGACAGACAGGGACCCACAGCTGTGGAGAGAGAGACAGACAGGGACACACATCTGTGGAGAGAGAGACAGACTGGGACCCACAACTGTGGAGAGAGACAGAGAATGACCCACAGCTGTGGAGAGAGACAGAGAATGACTCACAGCGAGAGAGAGAGAGAGAGAGAGAGAGAGAGAGAGAGAGGAGAGAGAGGGACCCACAGCTGTGGAGATAATTACTGACAGGGACCCACACCTGTGACAGGGACACACAGCTGTGGAGAATTAGACAGACAGGGACCCACAGCTGTGGAGAGAGAGATGGACAGGGACCCACAGCTGTGGAGAGAGAGATGGACAGGGACCCACAGCTGTGGAGAGAGAGATGGACAGGGACCCACAGCTGTGGAGAGAGAGATGGACAGGGACCCACAGCTGTGGAGAGAGAGAGAGAGAGAGAGATGGACAGGGACCCTGTACTGTGGAGAGAGAGACAGACAGGGACCCTGTACTGTGGAGAGAGAGACAGACAGGGACCCACAGCTGTGGAGAGAGAGACAGACAGGGACCCACAGCTGTGGAGAGAGAGATGGACAGGGACCCACAGCTGTGGAGAGAGAGATGGACAGGGACCCACAGCTGTGGAGAGAGAGACGGACAGGGACCCACAGCTGTGGAGAGAGAGACGGACAGGGACCCACAGCTGTGGAGAGAGAGACGGACAGGGACCCACAGCTGTGGAGAGAGAGACAGACAGGGACCCACAGCTGTGGAGAGAGAGACAGACAGGGACCCACAGCTGTGGAGAGAGAGACAGACAGGGACCCACAGCTGTGGAGAGAGAGACAGACAGGGACCCACAGCTGTGGAGAGAGAGACAGACAGGGACCCACAGCTGTGGAGAGAGAGACAGACAGGGACCCACAGCTGTGGAGAGAGAGACAGACAGGGACCCTGTACTGTGGAGAGAGAGAGAGAGACGGACAGGGACCCTGTACTGTGGAGAGAGAGACAGACAGGGACCCTGTACTGTGGAGAGAGAGAGAGAGAGATGGACAGGGACCCTGTACTGTGGAGAGAGAGAGAGATGGACAGGGACCCTGTACTGTGGAGAGAGAGACAGACAGGGACCCTGTACTGTGGAGAGAGAGAGAGAGAGAGAGAGAGAGATGGACAGGGACCCTGTACTGTGGAGAGAGAGACAGACAGGGACCCTGTACTGTGGAGAGAGAGAGAGAGAGATGGACAGGGACCCTGTACTGTGGAGAGAGAGAGAGAGAGATGGACAGGGACCCTGTACTGTGGAGAGAGAGAGAGAGATGGACAGGGACCCTGTACTGTGGAGAGAGAGAGAGAGATGGACAGGGACCCTGTACTGTGGAGAGAGAGAGAGAGAGATGGACAGGGACCCTGTACTGTGGAGAGAGAGAGAGAGATGGACAGGGACCCTGTACTGTGGAGAGAGAGAGAGAGAGATGGACAGGGACCCTGTACTGTGGAGAGAGAGAGAGATGGACAGGGACCCTGTACTGTGGAGAGAGAGAGATGGACAGGGACCCTGTACTGTGGAGAGAGAGAGAGAGAGAGAGAGAGAGAGATGGACAGGGACCCTGTACTGTGGAGAGAGAGAGAGAGAGACAGACAGGGACCCTGTACTGTGGAGAGAGAGAGAGAGAGACAGACAGGGACCCTGTACTGTGGAGAGAGAGAGAGAGATGGACAGGGACCCTGTACTGTGGAGAGAGAGAGAGAGAGATGGACAGGGACCCTGTACTGTGGAGAGAGAGAGAGAGATGGACAGGGACCCTGTACTGTGGAGAGAGAGAGAGAGAGATGGACAGGGACCCTGTACTGTGGAGAGAGAGAGAGAGATGGACAGGGACCCTGTACTGTGGAGAGAGAGACAGACAGGGACCCTGTACTGTGGAGAGAGAGAGAGAGATGGACAGGGACCCTGTACTGTGGAGAGAGAGAGAGAGATGGACAGGGACCCTGTACTGTGGAGAGAGAGAGAGATGGACAGGGACCCTGTACTGTGGAGAGAGAGACAGACAGGGACCCTGTACTGTGGAGAGAGAGAGAGAGAGATGACAGGGACCCTGTACTGTGGAGAGAGAGACAGACAGGGACCCTGTACTGTGGAGAGAGAGAGAGAGAGACGGACAGGGACCCTGTACTGTGGAGAGAGAGAGAGAGAGATGGACAGGGACCCTGTACTGTGGGAGAGAGAGAGAGAGAGATGGACAGGGACCCTGTACTGTGGAGAGAGAGAGATGGACAGGGACCCTGTACTGTGGAGAGAGAGAGAGAGAGAGAGATGGACAGGGACCCTGTACTGTGGAGAGAGAGAGAGAGAGAGAGATGGACAGGGACCCTGTACTGTGGAGAGAGAGAGAGAGAGAGAGAGATGGACAGGGACCCTGTACTATGGAGAGAGAGAGAGAGAGAGATGGACAGGGACCCTGTACTGTGGAGAGAGAGAGAGAGAGATGGACAGGGACCCTGTACTGTGGAGAGAGAGATGGACAGGGACCCTGTACTGTGGAGAGAGAGAGATGGACAGGGACCCTGTACTGTGGAGAGAGAGATGGACAGGGACCCTGTACTGTGGAGAGAGAGATGGACAGGGACCCTGTACTGTGGAGAGAGAGATGGACAGGGACCCTGTACTGTGGAGAGAGAGAGACAGACAGGGACCCTGTACTGTGGAGAGAGAGATGGACAGGGACCCTGTACTGTGGAGAGAGAGATGGACAGGGACCCTGTACTGTGGAGAGAGAGAGACAGACAGGGACCCTGTACTGTGGAGAGAGAGATGGACAGGGACCCTGTACTGTGGAGAGAGAGATGGACAGGGACCCTGTACTGTGGAGAGAGAGATGGACAGGGACCCTGTACTGTGGAGAGAGAGATGGACAGGGACCCTGTACTGTGGAGAGAGAGAGACAGAAAGGGACCCTGTACTGTGGAGAGAGAGAGAGAGACAGACAGGGACCCTGTACTGTGGAGAGAGAGAGAGAGACAGACAGGGACCCTGTACTGTGGAGAGAGAGAGAGAGACAGACAGGGACCCTGTACTGTGGAGAGAGAGAGAGAGAGAGAGAGAGAGAGAGAGAGAGAGAGAGAGAGAGAGAGAGAGAGAGAGAGAGAGAGAGAGACAGAGACAGACAGGGACCCTGTACTGTGGAGAGAGAGAGACAGACAGGGACCCTGTACTGTGGAGAGAGAGAGACAGACAGGGACCCTGTACTGTGGAGAGAGAGAGACAGACAGGGACCCTGTACTGTGGAGAGAGAGAGAGAGAGAGACAGACAGGGACCCTGTACTGTGGAGAGAGAGAGACAGACAGACAGGGACCCTGTACTGTGGAGAGAGAGAGAGACAGACAGGGACCCTGTACTGTGGAGAGAGAGAGAGACAGACAGGGACCCTGTACTGTGGAGAGAGAGAGAGAGACAGACAGGGACCCTGTACTGTGGAGAGAGAGAGAGAGACAGACAGGGACCCTGTACTGTGGAGAGAGAGAGAGAGACAGACAGGGACCCTGTACTGTGGAGAGAGAGACAGACAGGGACCCTGTACTGTGGAGAGAGAGACAGACAGGGACCCTGTACTGTGGAGAGAGAGAGAGAGACAGACAGGGACCCTGTACTGTGGAGAGAGAGAGAGAGACAGACAGGGACCCTGTACTGTGGAGAGAGAGACAGACAGGGACCCTGTACTGTGGAGAGAGAGAGAGAGCAGACAGGGACCCTGTACTGTGGAGAGAGAGAGACAGACAGGGACCCTGTACTGTGGAGAGAGAGAGAGAGAGAGAGAGAGACAGACAGGGACCCTGTACTGGTCAGCAGGACAAACAACTAGAGGAAGGGGAGGAATAGGGACATTATATAATTATATAATAGGGACACATTATTATTATCATATCATATATTATCATATTAATATTATCATATTGTGAACAATGATTTGATACAGTATGTCACTGAGGTACTGGTCAATCACTTGTTGGGGACAGATTATTTTTCAATGGTGGATGACCTTTCAAGGCAATAGATTAATTTCTCATTTTAAATCTGGTACCATGATGTTGTTGTTGTTGTTGTTGTATTGAACATATTGTTATTATCCCTTTGTTATTGTCCACCTATATGTTAACACTGTAAATCCTAAAACTAATTTATCATAATCGTAATTTGATTGTCAGTTGCAAGGCCAGAAAAACATGGGACCACGTGGAGGGGATTATCTAATGTATTATTGGAGAATGGACAGTATGTTAATGAGTCAATAAACTCTACTGTACAGTATGTTAACGAGTCAATAAACTCTACTGTACAGTATGTTAACGAGTCAAACTCTACTGTACAGTATGTTAATGAGTCAATAAACTCTACTGTACAGTATGTTAACGAGTCAAACTCTACTGTACAGTATGTTAACGAGTCAAACTCTACTGTACAGTATGTTAACGAGTCAAACTCTACTGTACAGTATGTTAATGAGTCAATAAACTCTACTGTACAGTATGTTAACAAGTCAATAAACTCTACTGTACAGTATGTTAATGAGTCATGATGCTAAATTCTACTGTACAATATGTTAATGAGTCAATAAACTCTACTGTACAGTATGTTAATGAGGCATGATGATAAACTCTACTGTACAGTATGTTAATGAGTCATGATGATAAACTCTACTGTACAGTTTGTTAATGAGTCATGATGATAAACTCTACTGTACAGTATGCTAACGAGTCAATAAACTCTACTGTACAGTATGTTAATGAGCCCTGATGATAAACTCTACTGTACAGTATGTTAATGAGTCATGATGATAAACTCTACTGTACGGTATTTTAATGAGCCCTGATGATAAACTCTACTGTACAGTATGTTAATGAGTCAATAAACTCTACTGTGCAGTATGTTAATGAGCCCTGATGATAAACTCTACTGACAGTATGTTAATGAGTCAATAAACTCTACTGTACAGTTTGTTAATGAGCCCTGATGATAAACTCTACTGTACAGTATGTTAATGAGTCCTGATGATAAACTCTACTGTACAGTATGTTAATGAGTCAATAAACTCTACTGTACAGTATGTTAATGAGTCATTATGATAAACTCTACTGTACAGTATGTTAATGAGTCATGATGATAAACTCTACTGTACAGTATGCTAATGAGTCCTGATGATAAACTCTACTGTACAGTATGTTAATGAGTCATGATGATAAACTCTACTGTACAGTTTGTTAATGAGTCATGATGATAAACTCTACTGTACAGTATGTTAATGAGTCATGATGATAAACTCTACTGTACAGTATGTTAATGAGTCCTGATGATAAACTCTACTGTACAGTATGTTAATGAGTCCTGATGATAAACTCTACTGTACAGTAGCAAAACAAGCATGTCTGTTGTTCTCCTCATCATAGAATCAAGTTTGTTGAAACAATAGTTGATACAGGTCAATTATAGTACATTTGATTCTATATTTGAGTCTATATTCAAATCTATATTTGAGTCTAAATTCAAATCTATATTCGAGTCTAAATTCCAGTCTACATTTAAGTCTATATTTGAGTCTGATAAATTAATAATTCAACTAACTACCAAAGCTACAATGGAGATACAACTTTCCTCATTTAGGGTTTGAAATCCACCCTACGTATCCAAATGTACTGTCACAAACCCACGTAACTCTGGAGCTGTTCCGCCTAGTCTTAATGAATATGAGGTGTCTCTATAGCTGTTCCACCTAGTCTTAATGAATATGATTAACTCTATTGCTGTTCCACCTAAGTCTTAATGAATATGAGGTAACTCTATAGCTGTTCCACCTAGTCTTAATGAATATGAGGTAACTCTATAGCTGTTCCACCTAGTCTTAATGAATATGATTAACTCTATTGCTGTTCCACCTAGTCTTAATGAATATGAGGTAACTCTATAGCTGTTCCACCTAGTCATAATGAATATGAGGTAACTCTATAGCTGTTCCACCTAGTCTTAATGAATATGACGTGTCTCTATAGCTGTTCCACCTCGTCTTAATGAATATGAGGTAACTCTATAGCTGTTCCACCTAGTCTTAATGAATATGAGGTAACTCTATAGTTGTTCCACCTAGTCTTAATGAATATGAGGTAACTCTATAGTTGTTCCACCTAGTCTTAATGAATATGACGTGTCTCTATAGCTGTTCCACCTCGTCTTAATGAATATGAGGCAACTCTATAGCTGTTCCACCTAGTCTTAATGAATATGAGGCAACTCTATAGCTGTTCCACCTCGTCTTAATGAATATGAGGCAACTCTATAGCTGTTCCACCTAGTCTTAATGAATCTGAAGTGACTCTGTATTTCACTTCCTTAACTATCGTAGCTAACAAACTGAGAAATAAAGGGAGACTTCATGGCCCTACCTAAACATCCAGGGTCTGGAGCCTAGAATATAATATATTCTGTGACAATAACGACACCGAAATTCCCTATATAGTACACTACTTTTGACCAGAGCCCTATGGCACCCTATTCCCTATATAGTGCACTACTATAGACCAGAGCCCTATTCCCTATATAGTGCACTACTGTTGACCAGAGCACTATTCCCTGTATAGTGCACCACTATAGACCAGATCCATATTCCCTATGTAGTGCACTACTTTTGACCAGGACCCATAGTGGGTTGTTCAAAAGTAGTGCACTATGTAAGGGGAATAGCTTGCAATTTGGGACGCAGGGGGGGGGCACTATATAACTATATTATCAGGATTGATGAAGTCGTCCATCAGATCGATCTCGAGCATTCTATCCAATGAAAATGAAGATAGAATCACTGTGGGTCGGCCATTAAGAGAGTGTCCGCTCGTTATAGAAGAGACGTTATAGGGCTCCTCTTGAACAGGTTCCATTAAAAGGAGACGGTCGTCTCTCAGCACTACAGTTCTACAGCTCTGTTACAGTGAATTATGGTGGAAACTATGGCTCCTCAATGCTTTTCTGGGGCAACGGGGGAGATTTTCTAGGAAGGTGGAAATACTAACAAAATATATTTCCACAATTCAAGACATCATATTATCTCTTCTTGTAGCTGTTGTTGTATTAACACATTGCAAAACAAAGATGTTGTTATTTTTCATTTTAGTAATGAACAGTGTCGTTTATTTTTGATCCTCTAAGGCAGGGCTGCCCAAACCCTCTTCCCGGAGATCTACTGTCCTGTGTGTTTTCAGTCCAACCTTCTTCCTGGAGATCTACTGTCCTGTGTGTTTTCAGTCCAACCCTCTTCCTGGACATCTACTGTCCTGTGGGTTTTCAGTCCAACCCTCTTCCTGGACATCTACTGTCCTGTAGGTTTTCAGTCCAACCCTCTTCCTGGACATCTACTGTCCTGTGGGTTTTCAGTCCGACCCTCTTCCTGGAGATCTACTGTCCTGTGGGTTTTCAGTCCGAACCTCTTCCTGGAGATCTACTGTCCTGTGGGTTTTCAGTCCGACCCTCTTCCTGGAGATCTACTGTCATGTGTGTTTTCAGTCTGACCCTCTTCCTGGAGATCTACTGTCCTGTGGGTTTTCAGTCCGACCCTCTTCCTGGAGATCTACTGTCCTGTGGGTTTTCAATCGTACCCTCTTCCTGGAGATCTACCGTCCTGTGGGTTTTCAGTCCGACCCTCTTCCTGGAGATCTATCGTCCTGTGTGTTTTCAGTCCAACCCTCTTCCTTGAGATCTACTGTCCTGTGGGTTTTCAGTCCAACCCTCTTCCTGGAGATCTACCGTCCTGTGGGTTTTCAGTCCGACCCTCTTCCTGGAGATCTACCGTCCTGTGGGTTTTCAGTCCGACCCTCTTCCTGGAGATCTATCGTCCTGTGGGTTTTCAGTCCAACCCTCTTCCTGGAGATCTACCGTCCTGTGGGTTTTCAGTCCGACCCTCTTCCTGGAGATCTACCGTCCTGTGGATTTTCAGTCCAACCCTCTTCCTGGAGATCTACCGTCCTGTGGGTTTTTCAGTCCAACCCTCTTCCTGGAGATCTACCGTCCTGTGGGTTTTCAGTCCAACCCTCTTCCTGGAGATCTATCGTCCTGTGGGTTTTCAGTCCGACCCTCTTCCTGGAGATCTACCGTCCTGTGGGTTTTCAGTCCTGCTCTAAGGACATCAAATGGCAGACATTTTAGTCATAGAAGCCAAAGGGTTGATATTAGTCAAAACCTGATAATGGATTAATAGTAAAGCCTTTTTTAGTTGTTTATCAGTTAGTTTGTCACTTCGTAACGTCGTTGGTGTAGCCAGCGATCACGTCAGGTAATGTTAATCATCACAATAACTCCCTCCCTGTTGTGAGGAAGCTCTCTATAATATCTCAAGGCAACAATCAACAATCAACAATCTACGTTATGACCGTGGGTAAAGTAGCTTAGGCTACCTATCTGTATGTAAACAGGCCGTGTTCTGGGGGAAAAAACAAGAGCTTTAGCTTTCCCTGAACACATCATTGATGAACACTCAAAAACATTAGGGAAAAATCCAAAATAAAATGATTTACCTTTGTTTACCTTTGTTTCTAATGACTTTCTAATTACATTGAGGGAAAGGTGACAAAACATGTTGTCTGTCTGTGTTTGTTTTTTTTGTTCGTTTTGAAGCCACCCGGGTCGTACTAACACCGCCCTCCTGGGGGATTAGGTAGCCACCCGTGTCATACTAACACCACCCTCCTTGGGGATTAGGTAGCCACCCGGGTCGTACTAACAACACCCTCCTGGGGGATTAGGTAGCCACCCGGGTCGTACTAACACCGCCCTCCTGGGGGATTAGGTAGCCACCCGGGTCATACTAACACCACCCTCCTCGGGATTAGGTAGCCACCCGGGTCGTACTAACACCACCCTCCTGGGGGATTAGGTAGCCACCCGGGTCGTACTAACACCACCCTCCTGGGGGATTAGGTAGCCACCCGGGTCGTACTAACACCGCCCTCCTGGGGGATTAGGTAGCCACCCGGGTCATACTAACACCACCCTCCTGGGGGATTAGGTAGCCACCTTGGTCGTACTAACACCGCCCTCCTGGGGGATTAGGTAGCCACCCGGGTCGTACTAACACCACCCTCCTGGGGGATTAGGTAGCCACCCGGGTCGTACTAACACCACCCTCCTGGGGGATTAGGTAGCCACCCGGGTCGTACTAACACCGCCCTCCTGGGGGATTAGGTAGCCACCCGGGTCATACTAACACCACCCTCCTGGGGGATTAGGTAGCCACCTGGGTCGTACTAACACCGCCCTCCTGGGGGATTAGGTAGCCACCCGGGTCGTACTAACACCACCCTCCTGGGGGATTAGGTAGCCACCCGGGTCGTACTAAAACTTCCCTCCTGGGGGATTAGGTAGCCACCCGGGTCGTACTAACACTGCCCTCCTGGGGGATTAGGTAGCCACCCGGGTCGTACTAACACCACCCTCCTGGGGGATTAGGTATTGCATCAGGTGGTTAGTGAGGGCCGTCTGAGCACCAATGTTATGTTTTGTGTATAACTGTTATACATCAGGGGGCTGGTGAGGGCCGTCTTCACCACTACGTTCCTCTCCTTCTGACCCAAACAATAAGATGGGAGGAAGATGAGGTGTCTAATCCACCTTGCTCTGTCCTTATCTTGCTCTCTCTCTCTCCCTGTCTCTCTTCCTCTCTCTCTTTCATCTTCACCCTCTCCCTCTCTCCCTGTCTCTCTTCCTCTCTATCATCTTCACCCTCTCTCTCTCTCTCTCTCCCTGTCTCTCTTCCATATTCACCCTCTCTCTCTCTCCCTGTCTCTCTTCCTCTCTCTCTATCATCTTCACCCTCTCTCTCTCTCTCCCTGTCTCTCTTCCTCTCTCTCTATCATCTTCACCCTCTCTCTCTCTCTCCCTATCATCTTCACCCTCTCTCTCTCTCCCTGTCTCTCTTCCTCTCTCTATCATCTTCACCCTCTCTCTCTATCATCTTCACCCTCTCTCTCTATCATCTTCACCCTCTCTCCCTGTCTCTCTTCCTCTCTCTCTATCATCTTCACCCTCTCCCTCTCTCCCTGTCTCTCTTCCTCTCTCTCTATCATCTTCACCCTCTCTCTCTATCATCTTCACCCTCTCCCTCTCTCCCTGTCTCTCTTCCTCTCTCTCTATCATCTTCACCCTCTCCCTCTCTCCCTGTCTCTCTTCCTCTCTCTATCATCTTCACCCTCTCTCTCTTCCTCTCTCTCTATCTTCACCCTCTCTCTCTCCCTGTCTCTCTCTCCCTGTCTCTATCATCTTCACCCTCTCTCTCTCTCCCTCTCTCTCTATCATCTTCACCCTCTCTCTCTCCCTGTCTCTCTTCTCCTTCTCTCGTCCCTCTCTCTCCCTCTCTCGTTCTCCCTCTCTCTTTCCCCTTCTGTCTCTCCCATCTCTGTTTCTCTCTCCCTCTTCCCTCTCTCCCCTGTCTCTCTCTCTCCATTCACTGAGGATCAAGCCTCCGTAATCCAAGGGTTTTATATCCACCAAAACAGCTTGGGCCCATCAGCAAATTGAGATGGCATATGGTATAGGTTTATGATTCGTCTGCCACACGCATAGCAATGAGGTGCCTCATCATCCGTGGGTAAACACTATGGGGAAAATATCGTAATGTTAAATGATGCCAGGCAGGGAGTGGGAGAAGCCACAGAGATACAGGGGAGAGAAGTGGCAGTGCTGGCCGGGCATGGGGAGGCATTGGCATGGGAGGAGGATTACTGTAGTGTTTGCTTGGTGGAGAGGTGCCATGCATCCCAAATGTCACCCTATTCCTATAGTGCAACTGCTTCAAAAATAAGTAAGCTTGGTCAAAAGTAGTGCACTACATAGGCAATCGGGTTCCATTTTGGGACGTAATCGTGGTGATGAGAAGTGGTTGTTTGATCTACGGAGTGGTGGCAGATGAGTTTGTCAACGAGGTTCTGGAATCTGGACTGTTCCGGATCCCCTTTCTCTCCTGTGGGATAGGGTTGGGAAAGCTGGGGAGGGTTGGAAATGCTGGGGAGGGTTGGGAGGGCTGAAGAGGGCTGGGGAGGGTTAGGAGGGCTGGGGGGTGGGGGGGCTGGGATTAGGGACTGGCGCAGGAAGAGGTCCCGATCTGAGCCACACCCATCTGGGGGAGAAGAGAGGGACATGGAGAGAGACAGACAGTTTATGTAAGGGAAAATCAAGTCTACAATTTCTAATTGGAAATTACAAACTTCAGAAGCCTTTTAAAGAAAACACAATTACATTATCAGTTTAAAATGTCCTGCATTGAAGGAACGTTCTGCAACAGGGTGATCAAATTAAGATCCTGCATCTGTATGTCAGAAACAATCTGATCCTCCTCCTGCTACTAGACTTTGGGACGTGACATGATAACAAACACCTCCAGACATGTTTCCTCTCATCGGTCATTAGGCAGAACGTTGTCTCCTCCTGGCAAGGTGACTTCTCCTCAACCCGGCTCTCTGAGTTATCGCCCGATGCCCCACCTCCAATGACCAAAAGCCCTCGTCGGATTGGCTGAGTCAGTCAGCCAGACGTGCCAGGTGATATGGGTTCAGACACTCAGCAGACGTCTCGGCTGCCTTAACGATATCAGAGCTGTGATATAACAGACCCTGCCTAACCCTAACTCTCACCGACATTCGTATGTTAGGCTTTATCATTAGCACATGCCAGACGGACTCTGTTGAGCCTACAGCGTTGAGGTAGAGGTGAGCGTGTTGGTTGGTGTGTCTGACTCAACTAACCCAACGCCTTGTGGGGTTTCACCACTGCATATATTGTGATAACATTACTCTGTACCCAGCAGGGTGATAGGCTGTGGGGATGGCTGTACCTAGCAGGGTGATGGGGCTGGCCGTACCCTAGCAGGGTGATGGGGCTGGCCGTACCCTAGCAGGGTGATGGGGCTGGCCGTACCCTAGCAGGGTGATAGGCTGTGGGGATGGCTGTACCTAGCAGGGTGATGGGGCTGGCCGTAACCTAGCAGGGTGATGGGGCTGGCCGTACCCTAGCAGGGTGATGGTGCTGGCCGTACCCTAACAGGGTGATGGGGCTGGCCGTAGCCTAGCAGGGTGATGGGCTGTGGGGATGGCTGTACCTAGCAGGGTGATGGGGCTGGCCGTACCCTAGCAGGGTGATAGGCTGTGGGGATGACTGTACCTAGCAGGGTGATGGGGCTGGCCGTACCCTAGCAGGGTGATGGGGCTGGCCGTACCCTAGCAGGGTGATGGGGCTGTGGGGATGGCCATATCTAGCAGGGTGATGGGCTGTGGGGATGGCCATATCTAGCAGGGTGATGGACTGTGGGGATGGCCATATCTAGCAGGGTGATGGACTGTGGGGATGGCCATATCTAGCAGGGTGATGGGCTGTGGGGATGGCCATATCTAGCAGGGTGATGGGCTGTGGGGATGGCCATATCTAGCAGGGTGATGGACTGTGGGGATGGCCATATCTAGCAGGGTGATGGGCTATGGGGATGGCCATACCTAGCAGGGTGATGGGCTGTGGGGATGGCCATATCTAGCAGGGTGATGGGCTGTGGGGATGGCCATACCTAGCAGGGTGATGGGCTGTGGGGATGGCCATATCTAGCAGGGTGATGGACTGTGGGGATGGCCATATCTAGCAGGGTGATGGGCTGTGGGGATGGCCATATCTAGCAGGGTGATGGACTGTGGGGATGGCCATATCTAGCAGGGTGATAGTCTGTGGGGATGGCCATATCTAGCAGGGTGATGGGCTGTGGGGATGGCCATATCTAGCAGGGTGATGGACTGTGGGGATGGCCATATCTAGCAGGGTGATAGTCTGTGGGGATGGCCATATCTAGCAAATGAAGGTGATATGCGAGCCAGAGTACCGTAGACATGAAGAAGGAAGTGTACAGAAACCGTTGGCCTGGATTACACAGACTGACTCTCTCTGGATCTCTCTCCTGGCCTGGATTACACAGACAGACAGACAGACTCTCTCTGGATCTCTCTCCTGGCCTGGATTACACAGACAGACAGACAGACTCTCTCTGGATCTCTCTCCTGGCCTGGATTACACAGACTGACTCTCTCTGGATCTGTCTCCTGGCCTGGATTACACAGACAGACTCTCTCTGGATCTCTCTCCTGGACTGGATTACCCAGACAGACTCTCTCTGGATCTGTCTCCTGAACAGGATTACACAGACAGACTCTCTCTGGATCTCTCTCCTGGCCTGGATTACACAGACAGACAGACAGACTCTCTCTGGATCTCTCTCCTGGCCTGGATTACACAGACAGACAGACAGTCTCTGGATCTCTCTCCTGGCCTGGATTACACAGACTGACTCTCTCTGGATCTGTCTCCTGGACAGGATTACACAGACAGACTCTCTGGATCTGTCTCCTGGCCTGATTTACACAGACAGACACTCTCTGGATCTGTCTCCTGGCCTGGATTACACAGACAGACTCTCTCTGGATCTGTCTCCTGGCCTGGATTACACAGACAGACTCTCTCTGGATCTGTCTCCTGGCCTTGATTACACAGACTGACTCTCTCTGGATCTGTCTCCTGGCCTGGATTACACAGACAGACAGACTCTCTCTGGATCTGTCTCCTGGACAGGATTACACAGACAGACTCTCTCTGGATCTGTCTCCTGGTCCTTCTGTTCATTGGAGAATGTACTTTAACAATCACAAACAACATTTCCAAATTCAATTCTGCATAGTACTTTTCTTCATTGTACAGCTGCCAGTTGGCGGGACACCCATAGAAGAGGTTTCAGAGACTAGGCTGTTAGGTGTACTGCTAGACAGTCTCTCTTGGTCATCACACATTCCACAGCTCTGCAACAAAATCATCAGCACCCCTTGTATGCTCAGAAGGATTGTAAAATATATGCCAGAGCAAATTATAAAACAAATCTCACAAGCACTATAGTCAAATGAAATACTGCTCTGTCGTCTGGAGTAATGCAAGTGTTACTGACCTAAAGAGATTGCAGATAGCACAAAATAA